>NW_021620961.1:5151274-5229140 GCF_004785775.1 Grammomys surdaster
AGAGAGAGAGAGAGAGAGAGAGAGAGAGAGAGAGAGAGAGAGAGAGAAATATAGTCCTGGAGGAAAAATATGAGATACTAAACCACAAGAAAGGAAGTACCATTAAATCTTTAGAGATTGTTTCCCTTCCTTCTCCTAAATTAATGTTGTAAGCTGTCTAAAATTAGTTTAAATTAAAATGAAAGAAAAGAGATAAATTGTAAGAAATAAAGCAGACTTGATGATTGCATCCAGGGAAAATTCTATACATATTACATGCATTTGATTCTGATTAGAAAAGAGAAATCAGATTTGTACTACTTAAGCTCTGTGAACGTTCAAATCCCACACTTTAACCTCAACAGGAATATCCTTTGAAATCTTAGAAGAATAGTGATGCTTTCAAGTGTTACTAAGTGGAAACAAATTACAGTATGAAACATCGTCTCCTAAACGATGCCATTTAATTACAATTTCAATGTGAGGAGAGTCCAAAATGATGTTGTAGTAACTAAGTAGGCTAAAGAACTTCTGGGTGATACTGGTCAGTGAAAATCAGTTTAATTTACGTTGATAATTTATCAATGTTCAAAATTGTAGCAGTTGTGAGGAAAATAATTTTTATTAACTATAGTAAAGGATAAAGTAACAGCAAATTAGAGTCAATCAGTGGACATTATTTGGTTGGAGGGTAGAAAGCAGGGGTATAATGACTGGACTGTAAAAAAAGACTAAGACAGTTTAAAAAAAGAAAGAAAAGAGTTTGAAAAGAGTTATAATGGTTGGAGCTAGCAGAAAAAAAATGAAGTCCTTCGGTCTCTTTATAATTGCCCAATGTCTTAGTTACTTTCATGTTGCTGTTTTAAAATAATTTGACTACAGCAACAGAAGGGAAAGGAATACAACTTGGATCCTAGTTCCAGAGGGATCCAACCTGTCACAGAGAGGAAGCGTAGACTGGAGCAGCAGGCCGAATGGTCATATTGTCTCCGCAATCAGTAATCAGAAAGGAACCAAGAAATAGATGCCAGCTACAAAGCTTCTAGGACCACCCCAGAGCCCACATTTTCAATCCAAACAATTCCTCCTGAAGGTTCTCAACTTCCCAAAGAGCAGCGACTTGTAGCAGATCCTCACTAAGAATCAAGTGTTAACTACACAAAGCTATGAAACGACAACACCTGAGCAGACGGTGGTGGTGGTCCACTACAAAGTGGTCACTCCCCAAGTCTATTGTCTCTTCCTTTTAGAAGAAGAATATGCTACATTCCCACTTTTCCTCAGTAATATATGGGTTCATAACATTCCCTTAGGAAATACATTCCATCTCCGGGCCTGATCTCAGAAAATCTCCAACTTCCAAACGTCCTGACAGGTTCCATTTATCTCAAGGCAGGAGTCTTAAAATCACGATGTCGAGAACTGTAACCTAATGTGAGAAATCCCCCAAACTAAATGACTGCTTGGTGATGAGCTTCCACACTATTAGATGTGAGAAGCCACTAACACCACATTAAGTCAAAACCATAGTGATTTTGTAGCTTCTTCACTTCAGCCAATAGCTCTGAACTGTTTGCTGGGCACCAGTGACACATTTCTAGTCATTTCAGTGAGTCTCTTGTGTTTAGCCCTGTGAGAGCTTGAGGAAATGTCAACACGACACTGTCTTAGGGAGGAAAGAAACTTTACAGTTGAAGGATTTATGCCATTTATTTCCCTCATGAAGTGGTAATGCTTTTATGTGCCTGGTACTTCTATCCCCTGGGTTCTTCTACGCCCTGGGTATTTATCTCTCTGCTCCAAACATCAACGCTGAAATCAAACCTTGCGTGTCACTGTGTGCCTAACTATGCCTAACTATGCTTAACTATGGGGTTGGCGGGTGGTGGTATTACAAAGTCATGAGGTCGAAGCTCACATTAAGAACAGTACTGCCTTCGTAAAATGCCACAGAAGACTATGCAGCTTTCCCACCAGGTGAGGCTATGCATCAGAGACATTACCTATAGAGCATATTGATCTGGTAATACTGGATCTTTGAGATTCCAACCTGAAGTACTGTGATAAATTGATGTCTACCTCTTATGAAGTACTTTATTTGCTTATGTAGTATTTATTTATTTATTTATATCCACTTTATATCCCGACTTCTCCCCCTCTCCTCCCTGTCCTCACCTCACTCTGCCCCTCCTTTCATCCCCGCCTCCCTTTCTTTCCTGAGGTGGGATCAACCCACCCTGGCACATCAAGTCATTGGGGGACTAGGTGTGTCCTCTCCCACTGAGCGCAGACAAGATGACCAAGTTATGAGAATCCACAGGCAGGCAATAGAGGCAGGGACAGCCCCTATTTCAGTAATTGGGGAACTCACATGAAGACCAAGTTGCACATCTGAAATATATATGCAGGGGTGCGTAGGTCAAGCTCATGCTGAAGCACTTTTTAAAAAAATATGTATTAAAATATGTACTTTACATTCCCATATCAGTTTCTCCTCTCTCCTTCCCTCCCCTTTCCTCCCTCTCATCTACACCCCCCCACACACACCTCAAGGCCCATCCTCCTGTCTTCCAGTTTCTATTCAGAAAACCCGAGGCCTCCCATGCATATCAACTGTACTTGGCACATCAACTTACAGTATGCCTAGGCATATCGTCTCCTATTTTGGCGAGACAAGGCAGTGCAGTTAGGTGAAAGAGAGCCAAAGGCGAGTAACAGAGTCAGAGGCAGCTCCCTGCCCTGCTGATAGGAGTCCCACCGGAAGACCGAGCTGCACAATTGAAGCACTTATTTTATATACTAAAATAATATAAGCTTCTACCTTTTCCATGTCATTTTTCTAGGCCCGTGAAAGCACACATATATCCCAGTTAGCCACATGCCCCTGACTGCTAAGCACTGCTTTTCCTTGCATATACTCTGATGCAGATCCATTTTTTTACACGCCCTCCCCCTCGTCATTTCTTCCAGTGTGAATGATCCATTGGCCTGACAGAACTTGTCATCAAAGGGAAAAAAATCTGAGTTATTTCAAATTTCACAGTATTGTCCTCTAGTCTCACCCCCCCCCCACACACACACACACACTGTTCTCACCATGTTGGCGATCAATCCTTTCTTCAAATATCTAACCGTTACTTCAATATCAGAGCATGGTGGTCTTCACTCTTCCAGTAATATCTTTTACCCCTAGCCGTTACACAGCTGAAAACGTTTAAACCTGCAGGACAACCTGATGGTTAACTCAGAAATCTAACCCCTTTTCTTTTCTCTTCATCTAAATTCCAATTAAATTACTTTAGTAATTTTCTTTAGTATTGATTTTTCTCTGAAATTAGTTCACTGATCATAGTACTCATTGGGTAAACTTGTAATTAACATCTTATCTGTTTATTACTACATTCAAAAACTTAACATAACATGATAGTGACACTCTATTAAATACAGAATGGACTAATACATATTTTTCATTGAAAGAAATAATTGAGTCACCACATGGTGTTGCAAGCCTAATCCATGTCTACTGCAAGAATAGTAAGTGCTCTTAACCACAGAGTCATCTTTTCATGCCTCAAATATAAGTTTTAAAACTCAAAATGTCTAATGTTTCAGGATATAGTCATATTATTATTTCTCAGATAAAGTCTGTGATGGCTAATTTTATGCCTTTGGAGTGAAATGAGCCTCAATTGAGAAAATTACTGCCTAAACTGGGCTGCAGGTAATCATGAGGGGCATTTCCTTAAATAGTGATTGACGTGGGAAGGCCCAAGCCATTGTGAGTGGGGCCACCATTTGGCTATTTGTTCTGTTCTTGGTTCTACAAAAAAAAAAAAAAAAAAAAAAAAAAAGCCTCTAAAGAGGCTGCTGAGCAAGCCACGTAAAAAAAACAAGCCAGGAAGCAGCACCCCTCCGTGAGCTCTGCATCAGCTCCTGCCTCCAGGTTCCAGCCTTGTTTGGTTCCTGTCCTGATTTCTTCTCCAAGTTGTCTTAGTCACTGTATTGTACACAGTCCTTAGCAAGTAGAGAAAGAGAGAGACAGAGATATGGAGACACACAGAGACACAGAGAGAAACAGAGACAGAAAGAGACAGAGAGACAGAGATGTAGAGACACACAGAGACACTGAGACACATAGAATGAGTATGTCTATATGAGTCAGAGAGAAAGAGAGCGGTAAAGAAACAGAGCAGAATAACTTTATTCTGTAATAATTCTGATAAACATGACATTAGCATGTACAAAAATAACCGGTTGAATAATTAACTAGTTCTAAGAGATTTGGAAGCAAAGAAATAAAGACATATAACAATACAGATGAATTTAACAAAAAGCAACAGGCCAGCAACAATGTTGTGTTAAGCTAAAAAAAATAACAAAACAAAACAAACAAAAAATACAGCAATTTAAATTCTCTATTCTGCTCCATACTTCTAAAAACATTATTCCAATAAAGAAACATTTAAATAAAGCTTTTATAATAATTAAATTGAAAATTTTATTACTTTCTAATTTACAGAGATTAAGCTGTGCTAGTCTCTAAATAAATAAAATAATGAGTGATTACATTATGTTTATAAATTTGTTCAATTGTTTTTTTAATTGGACAAGATAACTTTTTTCAAAATATCTGTTCATTTTACAATTTTAAAGTCAATTTAAATTTTCTTAATTTAAAATTTCTCATAATATTTTATTAAAGTATAAATAATAGACAATTTTTGTGAAACATTCACAGCTCTCCATTTATATGAAAGGAAAATTCCAACTTAAATTAACATGCAACTGTTTAATAATATACTCATTAAATTATTAACTCAAAATTCAAATTTATTTTACATATTTTTCTCAGGAAAAAAATCAAGACACTATTTTAAAATGTCATTGATTTTTGGTTTCTAATTGAAACAATCTCAAGGTTTAGGGTTTATTTAAGAACTATATGTAGTTTTGAGTAGTAGACACTTTACTATACTGAAAGTATATCTTAGTCAATGTTGTGCTACTTCATAAATATTTTAGTAATTTATAAATACACTTTCTAAAAAATAACATGGACACTCAAATATCTGTCATTTTTAATATTTAAAAATATATGCCATACATTTATGTGTAATATGTTACATAATATATAAACAAATATAATTAAATATAAGACATTTTATATTTTGATATATATTAAAATGACACATATGCAATTATTACAAAGCCAGTATATTTATGTTGTGCCATGTTATTGAATTCACATGTCATACTTGTCTACTGAATGCTAATAGAAACATTCTGGAGGTGCTTGCCTTTAATATAACAGGGTCTACTCTGACTTGCTTCAGCCTTCATGCTCTCTGGATTTGCCAAGGTAATGACTTTAAGCTCTTGTTTGGTATTGCTTACATTAAGACTCTGTAACTCATGTTTTATGGGGATTGGTGCCTGTAACAGATGCTTTGTAAAATGCCAAGGTAGTTTTCTGCTGCAATCATTGAGTCAGAGTTTAAATCCAACATCTGGCATGATTTGTCAGCACCTGAGGTAAATAACGCTCAGTGATTCAGTTGTCTGGCCCAATAAACATACTCATTTGAAAGTGTCATTGAGAGATGTCATGATTTATTACAATTCATGTGTCTTCAAATCGCAAGGTCACCCAGTTTTCAATAGAATGTTTATGCCGAGAACAATGCTAGCAATTCTCACATCATGTTTCTTGTAATCCAAGTACTGGAAAGGCAGACAAGGACATATGGAGTTGAGTAATGAAGGGATACAGAAGAAGAGTGGTTACTTAATGACAGAGAGAAATAAAGTGTCAATCAAGCCAGACTGCTGCTTCCTTGCTTCTCAACTTCCTTCGAATTTCAGTGTGGACCAAGTGACTGGGTCTGACTTAAGTGACAGGTTATAAACCAGTTTACCAGCAATCCTCTTGTAAAAACCTGTATCTTTGAGGTGTGTAATAGGAAAATTCCTTCCAGTGGCATGTTGGATAGAGTACAAAGCATTCAAATGAAGCAGTTTGGTGAAATTGTTAGAATGGAACTCACTTTCATAAGCCAAATAGAAAAAATAGCCAAATAAATGACAATGAAAAGACAATTTCTTCTTAAAAGTAGAGAATATTTATGCCAATAAGTTATTGTAGTGTTTTTATTCTGTAATAATGAATGAAAAAATTTAAAACACTTTACATCACCATGTTGTATAATGGCTATTTTCTCAAGGATACAGGTTGGGACGCACCTGATAGATTATTTAGGTCAATTTCATTGGGATTGTGAAAACGTAGCATTTCTTTGTTCATGTGACTGTTTTATGATCTACAGATAAAACTCCTTCATGGACAAATTTTGGAAGATAAATTCTATTAGTAGTTAAATATTTTTTGACAATCATCTCTCTTCGAAATGGCTATCTTTATTATAATTATCAAAATACTTCTAGGGTTGTCTATGGAGAAATGTTCTCCATGGTTTGAAAATGCAGGTTCAAAACATGCAGTATTTTTATGCAAATTTCTGTCCTGTTGAAACAGTACAGGCTGCAGCTATCTATCACATACTTGCACCAAATTGACACAAATTACAGTAATAAATGCTAAACGTACTTAATATGTATAATGACTATTGTACTTATTGAATGAAAACCATTTTTTACTTCCGCACAGCAAATTATTATTCATGCAAAATGAGCAGATGTTTAGCATGACTCCATCAAACTATTGGGCAGTTCACATACATATACACACTTGTTATGATATTTATTAGTGAATAACTGAATATTTCTATTCCACCAGCAAAATAAACCCCTAGCAGTAAAAGAATAGATTTTCCAATTAAAACTACTTCTGAACTGTTAAATACATAGCGTGTTTAACTATGACTAGTGAGCTTAATAGTAACATAGTTGTCATTTAAGTTGAGTGTTATTAATGGTGCATGTGTGTATGTGTGTGTGTGTGTGTGTGTGTGTGTGTGTGTGTGCACGAGCGCATGAGCGCGCGCGCACGTGTGTGTGTGTGTGTGTGTGTGTGTGTGTGTGTCTGCTGAAACTATTAATTAGTAATCAATTTTAAGCTGCATGCATGAAGTTTTAATTTAATGATACTTGTTTTGATGTTGAATAGAATTTCAAAATTCCCTGGTCTCAATTCTTTATATTTAAATCATTTCTTTAGTCTTGATGAGCATTGAAAGAAGACATTTATTTAATCAATGATAATCCATTAAAAACTATTAACATTTATGATCAGCTATGTTTTCTTGGAAGAGCTCACAATAATTTTATATATAGAAAATTGTTGCAAATTTACCTAAGGGCCAGATAGCTTTGTTTTTTTTTTTCTCCAATATATACCATGTGGCTTTAATGCTACAAGTCAGTAAAGAAACACAAGGAGTCATGAAAGGTTTACCCTATTCCATGATCACTTATAAATCTACCACTGTTCAAAGTCAAGCATCCCTCAGGGGGTAATGACTCTGAAATAGAACTTTGATTTTCAAATCAGTATGTTAGAAACTCTGTAGGCTTCAACCGGAAAATGCTCAATCCTGGAACTAATGCTCTTCTACATTAACAATGGATTACTTTTTATAATCAGCATTAGCATTTCTCAGTTATGAAGTTGAAAGTATAGACCATTCTTCCTGCTACTTAAGCCATTTGCCTACTGTGGATGATAAGAACTAATACTTTCCCAAAATATTTAACACGATACCCTATCATTACAGAAATAAAAAGGTCTAGCAGTTTTGTTGCTTACGTTATTTTTATATAATGAAACTGCTTAGTATTGGAAATTAGCAGCATTAAATATGCACTAGCAGTAAAGACCTCCATTGTTTATTAACTTTGTTAGCATTTTGTCTAGCCTCTGCACCACAGTTACCTGGCAACAGCCAGGTGTGTCTGACTCACTATAAAAGGGGCTGCTGGCCCCCTCCTCTCTCTCCTGCCTTCTTGCTCTAGCTCTGTCATCTCCTTTCTACTCCTCCCTCTCTCCTGATTCCCTTTCCTCCTCCCTCTCAATGTGCTCATGGCCAGCATCTACTCCTCTGCTCTCTCTCTCTGTTTTTCTCTGTCTCTACTACCCTCTCAACTTTCCTCCCCATTCTCTGAGTGAACTCTATGCTATGCTATGCTATGCTATGCTATGCTATGCTATGCTATGCTATGCTATGCTATGCTATGCTATGCTATGCTACGCTATGCTATACTATCTTGTGGCTGGTCCCTCAGGTAGAAGGGATTCTTCAGTATGGGCCTGCAGAAGCACCCCGTTCCTTCACACCTGACTTCACGTCCACCAAACATAGCCTTTCTCTCTCTTTATTTTTATAAAACACAACCAACTTGTTAAGGTTGGACTGCAGAATTTTGAATGTCCACTGATCTTCACTTTCTGGAAGGATATGTGATCCCAGACTCCTAGTAAATGTTCAACATTAGAAATAGCAAATCTTCTATTTATGTTGGATTCTAGGGCCTGTGTCCCTGAAATACTGAAATATAACATTTGAGCTCATCTCTTTTCCTCTTTTAGGACTTGTAGTGTCATTATTCTCCCAACTCACCATGCCACCATTCTTAAATAAATTACGTAGTTCTGAAACTCCTTGCTGAAATATAACAGTAGAAGTGATATTAGAGAAAGCTAGTTAGTGACAAATGAAAGGGTAGTAATACTCAGAATGACATACACAATAAAATGTATAATTATTTGAAAATTTCTGTAAAGGTAAATTGTATTGTATTTGCCTGTTGGAATTGTCTTCTCCAAGGCTTATTGCCTCTGTCTGCTAACCTAGGCCTAGTCCTGGAAGCTTCTGGCCTCCAAACCATCAAACCTAGGCCTAGAATATTTTCAGCCTCTGTGACATGCTACGGAATAAACTCATCCCTTCTTCCATTTACCTCTGATCTCCGGCTAGAGATACACCCTTTCCCTCTCCCTCTCCCTCTCCCTCTCCCTCTCCCTCTCCCTCTTCCTCTCCCCCTCCTCCTTCTCTCTCTGTCTCTCTCTGTATGTGTGTGTGTGTGTGTGTGTCTGTCTGTTTCACTCTCTGCCTCTTCTGAATTGCTCTGTTTGAACGCAAACTAATTCTAGAAATCTGTTCCAATCATCTGGCTCCTTCTCATTCTCTGGATCATTCTCTTTTCTTCCTCTACAACCTTTCTCTGTAAAACTTTCCAGGTAAAACTGCCTCCTCTTTCCTTCCTTCTCTCTCTCTCTCTCTCTCTCTCTCTCTCTCTCTCTCTCTCTCTCTGTTTCTGTAGTTTCCCTTTCCCCTGTCTTCTATTGATACTTGCTCATATCCTATTCTGTCAAATCTTTCTCTAATTCATCACTTTGTCAGCCACTCAATTAGACAAAACATTCAAACACGAGTGATTCCTTCTATAAACTAACTTTATGTTCATTGTTTGGGATAAATGTGTGTACTAAGGGTAAGTCTGCATTCCAGACAGAGGGATTAAATTTGTATGCTAAGGGGTGGGCAACATCAGAACTAGAAACAGGTGGTGTTAGGTTTTTTTTGTTTTTTTGTTTGTTTTGTTTTTTTGTAAACAGCACAATCATGGGGTTCACAGTGTGATAAAATCCTCCAACAAAAATTCATTAAGATTTTCAGACAAGAATTTATCACAAGCAAATGACACTATAATAAACAACTCTATGGAGAACAACTTGCTTACTGAATACCTGTGCTAAAATTATATGTAGATGAAGTTTCATTGATCCTGAAACTTCTTGCTCAAGAAGGAATAAACAGATGATCAAATTATGTCATCTAAAAGATTATTAGCTGCATACTATTTATCACAATCTGTAAAAAATATAAAATAAAATAAATATATTTTTTTAATTTAAATGTTTTACCTGGTAGCAAAGATTGCCTTTCTGTTGACAATTTTTCTAACCAATATTATCAGCCCAATCTTATTCTCTTCTTTACTGGATGAAATTCCACATTCTGCAATTTTATAAAGTAAATTATATATGGTTAATTACTCCAGGTCTCAGATTTTGTGTGTTAGTGTGTGTGTGTATTTCTGTGTGTGAACTTTTCATTCTAAATTACAATCATTGGAAATTCAACAAAATTTGAATTTCCTGAACTTGTAGGAGTTGGTTAATATAAACCTTCACTGTCATCTCACAAGACCTGTACAACAATTGACAGGAGAGTAAGATACCAGACTCATATACAAGAAAGAAACTAGATGTCAGATCACCTACAGATAATAATATGGCAAAAGAGAGACTTCTGCAGTATTGAATAAGGTGCTACAAATAATAACCAGTAAAAGAAGGACCGTTTGGCAATGCTGTAGAATCTAACTTTATTTAGAACACCACTTTCATATTTGAGCAAATGTCCCTACATGGATTCTTACTCCTCCGGGTAGAATGAGAAGTGGCCACGGTAGTCCCCTCTACATCCAGGTTAAAAGCATGGATCATTTAGGAGCTTTCATTACAAGGCCTATAATCAAAATTATAGTTCAGCACAAGGAAGTTTGAAAAAATATATTTTTTGCTAATATTGTTTTTATTTTTTAATTATAATATAATTACATCATTTCTTTTTCTTCCTCTGCTGAGAGCCTCCTGGCCAGGAGAGGGTAGTTGTGTGTGTTGGGGGGGGGTGCACAGTGTAGGACTCTGGTGAAGGCTTTAAAGTCTGAGAGTCTTAGGGCTTTCTAGCTCTCTAATTGTATTGAAATGCTGATGATAAAGTTCTGAAAACTCTTTTCCTCTTTCTGAGGGTAATATACTGCTAGCTTAGGTGATTAACACCTGTAGCTTAACAATGAAGGATTAAGCAATGCAGCCTTTGTTCTACCTCAGAAGGAAAGCTCAGCTCTAATTTTCAACCTGCTAGTCAGAAGTCTTAGGAAGAAAAAAAAGGACACTTAGAGAGGTGATTTTAGAGTTTATTACCAAGTTGTAAAAAGTTTCCTATGAAATATAAGAAAGATCCTAAGCAGCAGAAAGGGAAAATTTCTTCTAAGTGGGGAAAGGGAAAAAATTCTATTCTATCTTTCTCATTTCTTTGTCCTTAGTACTTATACATCTTTTAGAATATATGATCACATGTTACAAAGTTCATCAAAAGTTCTCTCTCTCACACACACACACACACACACACACAAATCAAATCATTAATTGAAATAGAAGTTTACAACAAAGAATGTTTACATGCAGATCTACTAGGAGTAATTATCTGGCTAAACATTCATCACCTGTCTCAGCTCCACAGGTTCATTGTAAATTGAAAACCATAACTAAGTTATTAGTGAAGTTTTGTATAGATAAACTCGGTCAATATTTTATCTTCTGTCCTAGAACCTATAATAAATAGTTAGTTCCCTTTTATGACCTTTGGTTAATTGTTTTTACAACTTTTTGGAATGTACTCTCAGTAGGAAAAAGTCTGGTTACTGTCTAAGAGCAATTTAACTGGTGACACTTGGAAGACTGGCAGAGTTCTCAGTGCAGTTTTTTCACTATCTGAAAAGGACCTAATAGCAGTTCCACTGTAAAACAGCTTAATAACCACAGATATAATTTTAGGAATTCTTATAGGATCATCATTAAATTTAAGAAGTCATCTATATGTCTATATAGAGTCACACTACAAAACAGTACATCATCATGAACCTGCAGAGATCTGCTTCAAAGGGCTGTGCTATTACTTAGTGATTCTCACATAAGTTTAATAATAACAGGAAAAGCATATTAGTAGCAGGAATCTTTCCCAAAATGAATCCCTTAAAACCTTGCTTAATAAGGACACACCTGTCGCAGATTATATAATAATTTGAAGCAGGACATTTTAGGATGATCACCTGCTAGTTATTAGCTTGTCCCATTATGGCTCCTGACATTCCTTTCTTTAAATCCCACCTATAAGTCTCTCCTTGTGCTTTTTCAAATTCATGGACTCTCTTGAATTAATCATGTCTACACATATATTCAACATATATTTTTAACACACACATATAAATATATAATAGAGCCTGCTCTATCTGTATAATATTATTTGCATGTAAGTTTTCAGGGCTGATCATACAATTTTGGATAGCACAGGTATGCTCTTTGTTATAGGAGACTATTTCTCTCACTCTTAGCAATAGTCAGTTGTCTGAAGTTCGTAGTTGCTTGATGAGTTACGTTGAGGGCTTTTGGAGTTTCTATTGTCCACATATATTGCTGTTGTACTCATGTTTAGGAGGTTATGTTAATGAGACATTATGGGTACATATTCTAAAACTGCTAAAAGACACATTCTCACGATACCCTTTTCCTCTGGATCTTCCTACCACTTTGTTCCTTCTGCAATAATTCTCAAACCTTAGATTTGGGAGATTTTTTTGAAAATGTATCCATTGGGAATGAACTCAATTCTTTATTTTGATTAGTTGTGGTTGTCTGTAATGGTTTCTATGTATTGCAAAGAGTTTTCTTGGTGAGGGTAAAGATCATTCTGATCTGTGACTATAAGGATAAATATTTAGATTATTATTAGGGATTATGCTGTTTTATTAAGTGGTAGTTGTACTTTGTCTTCTGAGAACATTAACTGCACTACCTTAGGTAGCTGGATAGATATCTAGTACTAGGCATGATTCCATTCTTTTACAATGGGTTTTAAGCCCAATTAGGGAGGTGTTGATTATTTTAGTTCATAGGCACCAGAGGTGAGTTCCATCCCTCTCTTGGGAAGGAAGCTTGCAAGGGGTCTTCTGGTATCATAAAACCTGGTCCTCTTAGATGAGATATTCCAGACATTCAGGGAAATAGGCCTTCTGTTTGACATGCAAAGTGTCTTCAGCAAGTGGCACATACATTTCACTTCTGCAGGAAAATCAAGGACAATGATATTAGCCTATAGTGTTTCACAAGTCTCTTAGATAACCCTGACCTACAACTCAAAAGCAGGTTCCTCATGCCTGAAGATTTCACTTGCTTTATATTCTTTGTCTTGAGTAAGACCTATGAATGATAGTAACAGAAACCTTTGAATACATTGTCCAATTTTCTGTGACCACAGTAGTACAGAGCAAAAACAAAGTCAGTTCTGTAAAGCTAGTGTTTGTATCTGCTTGAAACTCTTTAAACTGCCAAATAACCTTTAACAAATTGCTTTTTGGATTAGGTTAAGTAAACACAATTATAGTTTTTCCACTAAAGAATATTCTTCACCACAGAAGACACACAGATGGTGAATAAGTATAGTAAAAGATACCCCCTGTTTAATACCATCATGGAAAAAGCAAATTAAAGCAATATCACCACACAGCCATTAGTATGGTTAAAATCCAACTGATAACACCAAATGCTTATGATCATGTAGAACAAGAACACTCATTATTTGCTTGTAGGATGCAAAATTATACCATTATTTGGAAGGGTACTTGGCAAAGATTTTTAACAAAACAAAACCTGACTATACTTTCCAGTAATTTTATTCCCTGGTATTTACCTCAAGGAGTTGAAAGTGTATCTTCATACACAGACTGTATAAACATGGTTAGAGAAGACTTTATTCACAATTGCAATTATCCTAACCTTTGTGGATAATTAAGTTGTGGTATAATAAACAGATAAGTATTATTCTGTGGTAAAAATGCAGTCCTGTCCAATCATTTGACCATGTAAAGGAAATGTAAAGCCATATCACTAGGAAAAAAACTAATCTTAAAGAGAGGAATATTACATGATTTCAGCTATTTTCAGAGCTAGCTTCACAGTGCTCCATGCTAACCTCTAATTCAGGACTCTTCTGTCTCAGTTACTGAAAGCTAAAATTGTAAATATGCAGTAAGCCTAGGAGAAGTATTTTTATCTGTTCTTCAAACACACTTCATCTGTTCTTCAAGCACATGAAGACTTACAGCTGTGAAAATGAGTCTGAGTCTGACAATAGTCCAGACTTACCTCCAAGCATTTGGAATGGTCTTAACTTACAGATGTTTGATCCAACATAAAGAAAATAACCCAAGACTTTAAATTTCAAAGAAAACAAGGTATAACTATAGATTAGTTAAAACCTCTCCAGGCAAAATGAAAGTAACCCAGTAAATCAGAGGCAATAAAAATGTCATTCCTCAGTCTCTTGTTAAAACTGAGTCTCCTGTTATACTGAAGAGAATGGGACACAGTAGCAGAGCTCTGCATGCCATACTTAACATCCTGGGTTCCAGACTCAGCTTGGGAAAAATATCTCATAAGTTTAGTTATAATATTAATGCAGCTCAGTTTACTTTCTTCATATTTCTATAATTGCTTGTTGCCTTATGACAACAAAGGCAAGAATAAATAAATCATGAATTTCGACAGAAAACACAGAGCAGAACAAAATAATAGAAGAAAATTTCCCAAGTCTAAAGAAGGAGATGCATATCAAGGTGTAAAAATCATACATAACTTCCAATATACTGGACCAGAAACCTCTCCATAGCACATAGTAATCAAAACACAAAAAATAAAAGAACAAAGAAAGGCAATTAATGGCTTCAAGGAAAAGAAAGATCAAGTAATATATAAAGGCAGACCTATTAGAATAATACCTGACACTTCAATAGAGAATCTAAAAGCCAGAAGGGTCAGGACAAATGTTTTACTTATGAAATGTTTTCTAAGAAACCACAGATTACAGCACAGATAACTACACCCAGAAAAATTTTCAATCATAATAGATGGATGAAGAAAAACATTCTGTGATTGAAACAAGACAAAACAGTAAAAACCAAGCATTATCTACCTACAAGTTCAGCCCTACTTCTGTAGGAAGCTGATCAAACAAAATCTTCAACCCAAAGGGGTTAATTCTCAAAGAAACCCTTCCCTCCCCAACACACACACACACACACACACACACACACACACACACACACACACATGGAATAATATACACCAGCATATAAGAAGAGGGGAAAGTAAAGACACACCAAAACAAACACTGCTCGTTGATAATTCTCAACATCAATGGTCTCAGTTCCCCCAATAAAAGGGGAGAGATTAACAGAATGTATGTGAAAAAAGAATCTATCCTTCTTCTGGGTCCAGAAACACACATCAAAATCCAGAAAAGATATCATCTCAGGTTAAAAAGATGGACAAAGTAATTGCAAGATAAGGGATCTAAAAAGTAAGTAAGTGCTGATACTAAGGGCAATGTTGATATGAGTTGCCTGAGCTGTCACCTGAGGACATATTGATGTCTGTGGTCTGTACTCTGACAAGAGCCCTGTCTAGGTCCATGGTCCTACTGCATCTACTAGCTGTGTTGATGTCCATGACCATGCTATAACTGAAGGCCATGTGGATATCTGCAAACAAGGTATAAGGGCTATGATGGTGGCCATGGCCTAGGCAATATGTTTATGTATATTATTAGTACTGCCACCAGAAACCATGTTGATGTCCATGGCATATGCTGACACCAGACAGTGAGAATGGCTGTGGTCCATGCTGGAGACAGAAATCATGGGGAAGTCCATAATCTGTTACCACTGACTATAAAGGCCAAGGAAGATAAGGGCTCAATTATCTTTAAGAGGATGGACACTGAGAGTTTGACCATGCTCCAGTCAGTATATGTACAACACAAATACCTCAAGTTGGACCCCCTTTACTTCCTCCTCCTCTTGCTCCTCCTCCTCCTCTTTCTCCTCCTCCTCCTCCTCTTCCTCCTTCTTGTCTTCATCTTTCAGGTGGGAGGATACAAAGGGGCAGGAGCAGACATGATGTGAAATGCCCAAATAGCCAAAAAAAATTATGAAAATAAAGAAGCCAGAAAGTTTAGCCATTTTAATTTCTGACAAAATACACTTCAAACCAAAACTAATCAGAAAATAAATACAAGAAAGCATAGTACATGGAAAGTACATAATCACCTAATAAAAAAAAAATCCACCAAGAGGATATTGTAATTCTTAGCATTACAGACCAGACACTCATGTTCATAAAACAAATACTAGAGCATCTTAAATCATATATTTATTCTTACACAATAATAGTGAATAACTTCAATATTCTACTCTCATAAACAGATAGGCCATCAAGACAAAACCTAAAGAGGGAAATACTGGACCCTTGAGGTCATAAGTCAAATGAATCTAACAAGTATTTAGGAGACATTTCACATAAACCAAAAGAATATATCTTTTTTTACATCACCTAATGGAACTTTCTCCAAAACTGAACACATGCTTGAACACAAGGAAGCCTCACCAGAAAAAAGAAAATTAAAACAACATCATGCTTTCTATTTAACCATCACAAAGGAAATATGATTATAAACAATAACATAAACAACATCATATTTACAAACTCATGCAAACTTACCAACAGAGTACTGAATGAAAGATGAACCTATATAAAATTAATGACTTATTATAGGATATTGATCCTATGAACTACAGTCATATCCTACCTGTAAGATACTGTTCTACAATAGTGGCACAAAGTTAATGTAAATGTTCAATTAATATCTGATTTGGTTTAAATACCACTATATAAGATCACACATATACCTGACATTGCTTGGTTTGCCAATATCATGTGACTGGATAGACAGATCATAGATATAGGGGAAACCAAATAATACTGATATGTTAATGGAATTTTTAAGTAACATGATTCTTAATGACATTCTGCTATACTAATAGGTAAGTGTGTTGGTCATCCACTATCAGAAAAGCTTTCTCCTGCAGTAAGATGGAACAAATATTGAGACCCAATACAATATTGTGATACAATATACAGAGAGTGAGATACTTTAGAACACTCAGCTATGAATGAAATACTTCACTCAAATCCTTCCCCTAATGGATTAGGAAACTCAGCAGAAGAGAGTGTCGAAACAGCCAGCTAAGAGGGAGAATACCTAGGAAATAGGCCTTACCACAGCACAATGCACATATAAACTTAAGAGAGAATGTGACAGCATGCTCAAGACCTGCACAGGAGGCAGTCCTAGAATTGAGAAGAGATGGGTACACATGTTCCCATCTCTAACCGAGAAGCTATCTCTACTTGATAACAACTTGAAAATGAAAGATTAATTTTCTCTAAGGAAGTCTGGCTGCAGAAACACAGCACTCTTAAGGGTAAGTTCAATTCCCAGAAGTAGATGTCTAACACAAAATGAACCCATAGCATCTTAGAAAGTTTATTGTTTCAAAGTGTTACATATTGGCATTTTCTTTCTTGTCTTTTACTGTACAGTTACTCTGTGTAAATGTTTCCAGCTTTGTATCTTATAGAAGGAACCCTTGTACATGAGAATAAGTATGTCTCTCAATTTGTGCCTTTTATTCTGCTGTTTTTGTTTAGTTTTTCTGATTTGTTTTATCTGGTGTTATCTTATCATTATTCCTTCTTAGATATTTGTTTTCTAAAGAGACACAGAAACAGTACAAATGTGGATGGGAAAAAAGGTCTGGGGGAGCTGGGAGGAGTAGAGAAGGGAAAACATTGAAATAAATATATGGTATGATAAAAAACATGCTTTCAATAAAAGAGAAAAAAATAATCATTACAGATTCCCAAGAATAAAATCAATCAATGTAGATACTACAGATTTTGTGCTTTTCTTAAGTATCTGTTATTACTCTCATGGTTGTTCTATTTTAATGAAAGAAAATTATAATTTCAGTAATATTCTATCCTATTAATATTGATGAGAAGTGATAGAATATGTAAATCTCATTCATACTTGTGCTCTAAAATGGCAACTTTAATTAACTCATGGACTGAAAATCCTTATGTGCCCTGCAGCACTTTTCCTTGCAAAGATTATTGTAGAGTCTGTCTACTCTTAATTGCACAGTAACACAGAGTACAGATGGCTGACCAACACTTTAATTTCATATGGTGCAGTGTCTGTCTGAGGAATTTATTACAAATGAGTAAATGAATGAACAAAATGAAGTATGAGGAGGAGGGCATGACTACTCCTAACGTATGGAGATTTTTATTGTAGATATAGGGCAGAAAGTGGTCATAGGGAGGAGTCCAGGCTGAACATGGAGAGCAGACTAAATAGGAAAATGAGAGAAGGGAAAAGGAGAGAGAACAAGAGAGGACCTGCTGACCTAGAAGCATCCAGGGCTGAGAGGCTAAGACATCAGTGTAAACAAAATGGCTGGGTTATACTGGGATTAGGTTGAGGGGCAGTCCTAGAAGTGAGAGGTTTAGGGTAGAGTGCAGAATGAGAAGGGCTGAGAGGAAACACAGGTAATGAAGGATACTGGGAGAGCTGGCCAGCATCCACTTTGTTATGTTAATAGAAATTTTAGTCAGCCACTTGCTAAGACCTAACAGTAAACTGTTCCTAATATTTGTTGTGGACTTTTAGGTCATCTTTAAGAAATAATATGCTATGTTTATGAAATGCATAATTTTTGCAAACCTTATTTTTTTTTAGAAGTAATTAAAAATCTCAGTGTAGGAGCCATTGAGATTCCTCAATGGATAAAGACACTTGTTCATCTGAATTGGAGACTGGAACTCAAGTCACAGAACATGAGTGAAGATGGATAGAGAAGGCAACCTTGTAAGGTTGCCCCCTGAACTCAGCTCTGATAAAATAAATAAATAAAATAAAGTATACTTTTAGAATAAAAGCATGGTGTAATTTTAAATATATATGTATGTATGTATGTATGTATGTATGTATGTATGTATGTATATGGATTCCTGTGTCTAGTATAAACTTTACCTGGAAGAGATTTAGTTTAAGATGAGGTATCCTTTGAGGGAGAGATGGATCAATGGATAAGGAGGGAACTGGGTGGAGGAAGGGATGGGGTGGACATCATATGTAAGGAGAGCAGGGAAGAGAGAAGGGAGATTGACTGGGAGACATGGGCAATCTCTAGGACTTCTCAGAGACCTGGGATAGGGAGAGACCCAAGAGGGCTAATGGGACGACTCTAGCTAAAATTCCTAGCAGTGGAAGATATGGATCCTGAAGTGGCCACCTGCTGTAGCAGGAAGTAATTCCACTGGCATGATAAGGACAGCAACCCACCCACAAAGTTTTTGATCCAAAATGTGTCCTTCTTACAAGATGCGTAGTGACAAAGATAAAGAAGAGTCTGAGGGAATGGTCAGCCAATGACTGCCCCAAATTTTGACCCATCCCATTGGCAAGAACCAATCCATGATATCGTTAATGTAACTCCGTTATTCTTGCAGACAAGGAGCTAGTTAACTGTCCTCTGAAAGGCTTTACACAGCAGCCGATGGAAAGAGATGCAGAGCCTCACACCTGAACAGTAGATGGAACTCGGGGAGTCTTACAGAAGAATTGGGAAAGAGATTGAAGGAAACAAAGAGGACAGGAATTCCACAGGAAGACCGACAGAATCACCTAGCCTGGACCCTTGGAGGCTCCCAGAGACTGAATCACCAACTCCTACACATATGTACCAGATAAGAAACTTAATCATCATAGGTGTCCCTCAAACAACTGGAGCAGGGGTGCCCCTGAGCCTGTTGTCTCCCTGCCTGCCTGTGGATCCTTTCTACCCCTAAACAGACATCTCATCTAGCATCAGTGGGAGAGGGGTGGGGAACACAGGAGGTTGACACTCAGACGGGCCTTCTCTTTCTAAGGAGAATGGGGGCAGGACTTGTCTTAGGGGGTACTGGGAGGTAAGGAAGGGCTGATATTGGGTTATGAAGTGACTAGATAAATTTATTTATTTATGTTTTTAAGAAAAGAAAGAACTCCTATGCTCTTCTCAGAGGACCTAAGTTCAATTTTCTCTACTGCTATTGGGTGACTCAAATTCACATGTATCTCCAGGTGCAGGTGATCTATTTCCTTTGAGTTCTGCAGGTATCTATAAGCAAATGAATATGCCCCTAAATTGACACATATACATCTTTTTAAAACATGAGGTATCAGGTTGAAATTATCACAAATTTTTTTTCAATAATTAATCAAGAAAATATCTTACCTATGTGACTACAGCTCAATCTGATACAAGGGTTTTATCAATTGATGTCCTTTTTTCCCAAATCACTTCAGCTTGTGGGTGGTAAGAATGTGACAGAAGTAAACAAATTTCTCAGACAAAAAAAAAAAACAAAATAATTCCTCCAAAGAAATAAGTAACCAGCAGAAATCATCCATTGACAGCTTTATACTCAAGTATTTCACTTTTAAATCCTAATTTTCCCTTGCTCTTTAATTTCCAAGTTGTTAATTTTAATGTTGCATCATAAAACAGAATAAACATGAAAAATCACACAATATTTTAAAAACTCCAAATTTGAAAAGACTAAGTTCTCTTTAAATATTCAATAATACTTTAAAAGTCAAAGTCTCTTAACAAGGGGCTTCTTGAATGTCAAAATCAATTAAAAATGTTTTCATATTTTAAGAGTGATGAACAAGGGCGATCAAATTACTTTGAAAGCCAAATCTAACCATAAAAATTTGAGTCGAATGTGTGTTATCCACTTAATTGTCAAAGGACTTGAGAAGCTTCTCTCTTCTGGCTGCTGTCCTGACATTTTTATCTTGTTCTCTAGACTTAGGTCAGCTCACTCTACACCTGCTGGTGTCCTTGGTAGACACACTTTGATCTTAATGTCTTCAATACACTGCTCTCTGTAATTAAGGCTGCACTTTCACTGATGGCCTCTTGATAACTCTACATTGTCTCCAACATCACCAATGGTTACAACTCTCAGCTTCTTTCTATAATCTCTTAAGTTCTGAGGTTTCTACTGAAACCAAAGTGCGTTTGCACCAGAGATCAATCCTCAGCTTCACACTGCTTTCCACAACTCTGTTAGTATACAGCTTTCATGTCTTCAAAATCAGCAGCACATGGGAGACTCTTACATATTCGTAAGTTCAGCTATGAGCCTGAGATGCAGCCTTGGATGCCCTCTGGACCATAGCTTCTGTGTACTCACCCTCAGTAAATATTCCCAGACAATTTTACTTCAGTGATGCTGGTATCTTAATATCAGCTGATTTCTCAGAAGCAGCAAATTACCTTCACTTGTCTGGCTAAAATAAATATTTTACTTCAGTGGTGTTGGCTTCCTATTAATCATAACTAATTCTTCAATTCAAGACCAGAAAATCCAAATTCTCAATCCAATGAACGGTACTAATACAGAATTTGAGACTCTCAAACATTAAACATTCCTCTGAAGTATCACAGATCAGGCTTCCAGAATCTGCATTGTTCTCAGAATTATCTTTCGAGTGCTAACACCAGCTCATTAATCTCTAATTACTCAATGGATTTTCAAGTCTAAAGATGCAAATACTTACACAAAACTCAGAAACAACATGCTCTGCTGTTACAACAATATCTTTGCTTCTGTGATTCAAGTTTTTTTTTTTTTTTGACAGAAGGCAGAGAGATGGGGATTTCGCAAAGCCCCAGATTCCAACGAGCCTGGTCTACACAGCAGTGCATAGCAAGAGATCCTTCCTCAAGGTGAAATAAAACCCAAACCTCAGGATATCTTCTGACCTTCTCATGTGCACTGTTCGATGTGCATACACATTGGGGTAGGGGGAATGGAGAGGGAGACAGACAGACAGACAGGCAGACAGGAAGAAAAGACAGACAGACAGAGACAAAAAGACACAGACAGAATGAAAAGCATTATTTTTATTCCTAAAAGTACTCTCACCATGGTTTTCATCTGGAAAATTTATTGAATGAGTTTGTATTGCTGGATTTCTTACCTGTGTAAAAATGTATACTTATACTAATATATGATTTTACATGACTACATAGTTTATATCACTTCAGAAATTTAAAAGGTAATTTTGTTTCATGTTTCTTATCAAAAAGAAAACAAATCTTTAATGAAAAATTTCATCCTCATCTTATAATTATTTTTTATTTTTTTGGCAGTAAATGAATGATATATGTGTGTGTGTATGTGTGTGTGTGTGTATGTATATATGTATATATTCAGATAAACTTTATTTCGTAAATTAAAATTAATGTATTGTTTTAGTACTCATTTTTTATTTTACTTATAAAACCATGTCTCTCTCAAAGAAAGCAAAACCACCAACAGTTTAGATATTTTATAAAAGATACTTTATCTTCTGAATACACTTTGCCCTGGCTACACTTCCACTGGGCATCTAAATGACTACTGTTCATGTTATATAGATTGAATACATTGACAAAGGTCGTGTTCAAGCATTTCTTTCATTACACACCTCATTAATCGGGGAATTGCTGCCTAGTTCTACTTGAAAGCTTTTGATGTTTTGTTCCTTTTTTTCTTTTAAGTAGGAACTTCTGCCTCATCTTCTTTTTGTTTGTTTGTTGTTATTTTAATACTTCTAGTCTCATCAGTTCTCGATGCCCTTAACTCAACTGACACCATCAGTTTGAGTGGTAATTCTTCTCACGATTATGGTGCTAAATTATTATATTTGTTATATAATATTATGGTATGCTGTGTTTGTTATGGAATTTGATCAGTGCCTATGCATGTAAATCCTCATATTTTTTCCTACCATATCTATATGTCTTCAGAAAATTGCAACCAGAAACACAAACCAGTTAGCAACTAGAATGCTTGAGCAACAATTTATCATTCTGTGAATATAATATTGGGAGAAATTATTGGTATTGAAGTCTAGCTAATTTATGATTTTTACCTTGATGTACAATTTTATTTTTAACCTTGATGAAAATTATTTAAAAATTTTTATTTTTAACCTTGATTTAAAATTATTTAAAAATTTTTATTTTTAACCTTGATTTTTCTTTAACCTTGATGTTACTTTTTAACTCTTTTGTTTAATTTGTCAGTTTTAAAGATAAAGATATGACAATTAATGATACATTAGACTCTTTCATAAAACCATGGCCACAGAGAGTTATGTAAAATAAATAAGTCATTGTTTTCTCTGCATTTTCATTCTAGAGTCTTGTTTTTAATCTGCTTTTCTTCAAAGTGATGCTACATAATCTAATTTTATCTCACATAGCAATGTACATGTGTTCCTAAAATAAACCTTGTAGTGCCTCAAGAACTGTTCTGTGAATATTACCTTATTTTTTTTTTCAATATATAAGTCCTTTATTGCCCAAACTGTACTTGTGATCAGGATCTTGTTTCTGGAGCTAGGAATCTGAGGCCTCACTCGTCAGCCTGCTGCACGGTTCCCTTCTCAGACACATAGATGCCATCCAAAAACTTTCTGATATCTTTGTTTTTAACTGTTGTAGCTTGCTGAATCAGAGCCGCTGAATTTGAAACAAGCTCAATATCATTTCCTTCAAGGATTAATTCATCCTTCTGGGCTTGGGAGACAGAACAAGCAACACCTGTCCTCATCCGAACCCTGCGGATGTATTTTTCACCCAAGAAGTTTCGGATTTCAACCAAAGACCCATTTTCCTGAATAACGACGTTGATGGGAAAGTGAGCGTACACAGACCTCATCTTGTAACGGAAGCCCAGTGTAACACCCTTGATCATGTTCTGAACATGACTGCAGATGGTTCTGACAGTGGCCAGTTCCTTTCTGTTACCCCACCACTTGTCAACCCGGAGCCTTTTCTTTTTCTTTCCAAGAAGACTCAGCTCTACGTTGATGTGATTGAAGTCCCTCCGCAGAGTTCCCCTGGGGCCCTTCACAATGACGGTGCGCCCCTTCAGAGTGATGTCGACATTTTCCGGAATGTCGACCGTCTGATTGCTGAGAATGGTCTTCATCCTCGCAGTAGATGGGGCAAAGCGAATATTACCTTATTTTGAAAAAAATATTAAAATTATGCATATATACGCATATGCATGTATGCATATATATGATTAATTTTCTATGTAAATGAAAAGCTGTATAAAATTTGAGGGTCATAGTAAAATAAAAAAAATGTCTAATTCCATGCTACTTTGCAATGGTATTACATAGTATTCTAATTTCCATAATGCCAGTGTATAACTCAGATATGTAATTTATACTGATGACTTTCTCAATATTTTAGGCCATTTATCAACCTATTCTTTCAGGAATTGGGAATTATGTTTAGAGTAATTTTCTTTTATTTTAATTTTGAATTTTTGTTATATCATAATACTCTCTAAAAAAGATTGTAGTACAGCTCTTACCTTCTAAGTATAATATATTTATTTTGATGTGTAGTACCACAAAACTGTGCGTGTTGAACCTCAAAAAATCAGACAAGAGCCGCTCTGATGTAACTCACAGCAGAATCTTTTTATTCAAGCTAGGTTGCCTCCCCTCGATCCATACATAAATGTTGCATATATTCACGTATGTATGTGCTGTACAAATACCTCTGTCTTCCTAAAATTTATGTGTTGAAATATTAACCTTTAATTTAATGGTATTAGGAGACAACATCTTTGCCAGGATTGGAGGTACAAAGAGCTGAGTCCTCCCAAATAATGTCTTGCCATTACAAATGATTCCCAAGGAAGTTCAGTTATTATTTCTGACATACAGCCTGTGAGCTCATCATGAAAGACCTTTGTTCATGAATGAAGAAGGTTCTAGTTGTTGAGAGAGTGAAGTAGGAATGTACTCGCTCTCAGAGTTCATCACATCTAGTTTTATGAAAAAAAATGAAATAAATTTCCCATTTTAAAAATATTTTTCTAGACTTTTTACATTAAATTGTTTCTTAAATTGTATTACATATATATGTAATACATTTTGACTACATTTATGCCCCCAACATTTCCCTAGCTTCTCAACCTAAGACATTTTGTTAATGCATCCAGAACATTGTGCTATGAATAATCTAGCTAACTGTGTACTTTACTAGAACATACTATTTAGAGCCAGAAGGAGGTGTTCACACTCAGAAAATGGTGTGATTGGCTGGTCTAAATGGTGTCAAAAGAAACTTGTGCAAATTTCCAAATCCTATGGCCCAGTTTCCCTGGGGAAGCCACTGAGAAGCAAGGTGCATATAGCCTGAGAAGAATAAATCTGTGTTCCTCCTCTGGCTTTTCATTCTTCTCTTGTTGTTATTAGCATACCCTTGCATGACAGAGGTCAAAAAAGAAGAAATATACCTTGAAAATATCCTGTTCTTGAAATTAAGAGTTAAGTGCTGAAAGTGCATTTGAAGCTAGGTGATTAAGCTATCAATCATCTACCAGCTACTGGAGCGTGGGTTCATTTCTAGCACTATAAGAAAATAATAAGGTGAAAAAAGGGGAGTGGGGTGGTGGGAGTGGGAAAGAGTACAAAACAAGTCATATATAGATCACTGGATTTTCCATAAACAAAAATAATTTAGTAACAGACAAATAATAACCCAAGAGATTTGTTTTTGCAACATGAACAAGATCTCCAGTCTTTGTCCATAAACTTTCTCTTCTCAATCCAGGCACTGTTTGTCTTAACGCTAAAGCAATAAGGTTGGTCTTTAGACCTTGTACAAGGATCCCGTTGGCTAGCCTACCCTGTCCCCTGCTACCTCTGTAGCAATGTCTGTCAAACTGTAAGTCTCAGATCATTTTCAGAGTATGAGGCAGTATTTGTAATTAAATTTTTCCTTACTCGTATTTATAATTGTGATAGATTAGTTAAATTTTCTAATTACCTGTATTTTTATTGGAAAGAATGATATAGACAAAAAAAAACTCTAAAATTTGAAAATGTTTACAATTTTTAAGTGAAGAGCTAAATCTTTCTATGAATTAGCAGCATTTTCTAAACTTAGAAAGATAATGAAAAAATAATAAATTAAGTACAGGCCCCAGCAACTTAAGAAAAATGCCATAGTGTCATACTTAAAATTAAATATATTTGTTTTTCATAAAATTGTTTAATTATTTTTATTTTTATTTTATTTATATAAAACATCAATAATTCAGTAAACTTCAAATTTTCAATAATGAAAATTTCTTTAAATTCTATATTAATTTTTAATATATAATATTAATCATTATATATACACATATATATAGATACATGAGTATATATACACACATGTATATATACCCACATATATACACTCATGTTAATATAATATATATTATATATGAGTGTGTGTTGTGTGGGATGTGTGTGTTTGTGCATGTGTGTGTTGTATGGGTTGTGTGTGTATGTGCATGTGCATGCGTGCATGCATGCGTGCGTGAGTGTGTGTGTATGTGTGTGTTGTGTGGGACAATGGAAAATTTTATTTGTCCACACAATAAAAAAAAGCCTTGGAGTAGTTTATGATTGAGCTTGTTCCTTCATTTTTGCTATCTTGAATCAATTCCCATATGAAAAGAGAATATGGCTACTGGTTTAAAAGAGGGTGTGTGGATGTTTAGTAGTGTTTTACAGAGATTTTCTGTGCTTGCAATTCTACTGGCTGCATTGTGTCTTAGGATCTACATGCACTCACCTACTTAATATCTTACTCAGTCACAAAGGCTCAGAAGAATGAGAACTGGCTTTCTATAAACAATTACCAAAATTTTGATGCTTAATTCTTATATAACAGGCATATTTTACCAGAAATATTTAACTTTGCAATTGGAAAAAGATGGTTTGGTGGGACTAATACAGAAATTAACCAGCTATAAAGTAGAGGGTATAGTTATCCTAAATAATTTCACATGCACAGCAATCGCAAATAAATGAACAATAATAATAGAATTGGAACATTTTATTTGAATAGTGATTACAAATTGGCTGTGTTAGTTTTCTGTTTTAATGGCAAAATATTCAAGATGAATCACCTTAGAGAGGAAAGCTTTATGTTCATTTATAGCTTCAATCAATTGTTGCTTGGCCCTTTTGTTGACGTTGTGATCACGTTTATAGGAGAAGCACATGGTCAAAGTGGGGCTGCTGCTGCCCTCATGATGATCAGAAGAGAGAAATTGAAGTTGGGAAGTCCCAATGTTCCTTTTCAGGACATTGTCCCTAGCTACCCTACTTCCTGGGTAGGTCTCACCTTGTAAAACATCCACACCAGCAGGTGAGCTCAGTTAACACATGGGCCTTTGGAGAACATTTTGGGTACAAATTTTGGCAGTACTTGATTTAAATAAAAATTTCACAAATAAACTCAGCTTTTAGTATAAGATAAACTTCATTAATCCCACAAGAGAGATCACCAACTCAACACCTTGTAATTCACGTTGTAAATTGATGATAGTTTTTTCCCTTGCTTATTTGCATAACATTCTAAGACATGAAAGTTTCAAATTGCCAAAGAAAAATATCCTTAAAATCATTTAAGATATTTGGTTAGAATTTTTCCAAAGTAATTCCATACGCAAAATGGAACCCTGTGGTTTGACAAATGCTCTTTATGAATTTAAGAAGCTTCTACAAAGCAGAGTTAAAAAAAAAAAACTCTGTTTTAAAATGTATTCTTCTCTCATACATTATATCCTGACTGTAGTTTCCTGTCTCTTCCCTCTCTACTCAGTCTCATCACCATGAATTCCACTCTCCCCCAGATCCACTCCTCTACTTCCTTTTAGAAATGAGCAGGCTTCCCAAGAATATCAACTGAGCACAGCATAACAAGTTGCAGTAAGATCGGGCACCACAAACCCTCCTATATGAAGGTTGAGCAAGGCAACCCTGTAAAGGAAAAGGGTTCAAAGAGCAGAGAAAAGAGTCAGAGACACATCCACTCTCTTGGATATGAGTGACACCAATGTATTAAATTATACAACCATAATATATATGCAGAGGACATAGCACAGTCCCACATAGACTACAGGATTACTTCTTCTGTCTCTGTGAGTCCCTAGGAGGCCTGCAAAACTCTTTAGGTACTAATTTTCTATGTATATACATGTTCAACTTTATTAGACAGCATGGATCAGATTTGCAAACTTGAATAGCCATAGAAAAGCAGAGAGAATAAGTATCTATTATGAAGACAGAGAAGTGGCTGAGTGTTTCATGGATGTGTGAAGAAAGCTTGTTCCTAAAGAGAAAAATCACATGAAAATAATATAAATAATGAAGCAAAACCAGTGTTAGACATGGTCAGGCTGTACTCCTTTTATCTCTACTTAGAGAGATTTACACTTAATTCTAAGGTATTGCAAAAAATGATTTAATTATCATTAATTTATATAGAATTGACAACCACATTTTAATATAGATCAATGATATCTAGTAAAAAATGACAATTAGAATAACATATCCTAAGCCTTATTTCAAACATCTAAGTAAGACACTGCTCCCTAGGTGTACTGGTAATTAACTCATCTACAGTCTCAGTAGCATTATTCTGGGTTCAAGTTAATATAAATAAATTAATAAAATTAATCAACTGAGTTATATTGAATCTTTATTCATCTGGGATACTTTTCTCCATTGAAGATAATGTTCATGTCTGATTTAGTATTACTACAATTTCAATTTTGCCTGTCTTTCAACATAGCTCAAAATTTAAACTTCATGTAGCTATAAAATATGGGTGTGTTTGAATGGGGAACTTGATACAATATAATTAGAATTTAATATTTGAAAATTTTCATATTTTTCTGCTCAAATAAAAAATATTAATATTTACTTGTTGCAGAAATTTCTCTGCCAAATCTATTTTAAATATTAGAGCAGCAGGAGGCCTGTAATTGGACAGGAAAAAGGGAGGTAGAGCTAAGAGGGGAGAGGGAAAGACACAGGAAGAGGGAGAGGGAAGGCTACAGAAAATGGAAGACAGACGTGGACTCGCAGGGCTTTAAGTAGCATAGGTAGATACGAAATCTAAAGGTTAGGGTAATTGGGATAACTTTCTAAATTGTGTGGACATCTTGTGTATTGAGATTTTATTGATATATAAATATTACTGGCTAATTATAAGCCTTAAGAGTTTTGATTTTGCTAGGTAATGGGTAATGTTGTGGCTGATCTTGGGGTGGATGGTCCTTGCCTGAGGCTGGTGTGGCCAAGAAGGGAACTTGGGAGCTCTGCTCCCCAAATCCCCCCATTTCCTCACGGAGAGCCTGCCGAGATGAGGACACCCAGCTGGAACCAGGCAGTCTGACAGTGACCACATTAGTGCAGCAACATGCCTGCTGAGCTGGCATCCAAGCCGGATGCATCTTTTTTAATACCTCCTGTCAAGTTTATCTAACATATTTGTTTTGATAGGAGTTATTTTACCATTTACCTGTCGGTTTAGAATATTGATTTCTAATAGAAATAAAATCATAAATATAATCTAGAGAAAAATATGTATATGAATCCAACAGTTGAATTCTTATACATACTAAGTTTAAAATCTAATTAAAATATTTACAATGAGACAATATTACAATACTAGTTTACTTGTCCTAATTTACAATATGATTATTTTCAATCAATATTTGTAATTCAATTACTTACATGGTCATGAAGTAAAAGCCTACTTTAGTTATGTATACGAGGCTTTTTGAGAGTATTTAACAATGATTTGCCTATTTTAATGTATTATTCTATCCTTAACTTCTGCATAATTACATTACTATAATTGTGTGCTATTATGCATCAAATATACGTCTACATGTATATATATTCATACATAATTTTGAAGTTATTTTTTAAAAGTAAAAAAATTATTTAAAATATCAATAATGGCATTGAAAAGTGGTTAAATTAAAAAGAGCCTAAATGCCTAATTTACAAGATAATAATTTTACAAGAGATAGAAAGATTCTATGGATGGATATTCAATGTCTTTCTTTTTCACCCTAATGACTGTATTTTACTTTCAGCATTTCCTGAAAATGCCTTTTTGGTTTGAATAATGAAACAAAATATACAATACCTATAAGCACTGCTAAACAATAAAATTCTCTATATTTTTTTTCTATATTTCAGTGGTAAATTCTGATGTAACAAGAGAAAAATAGCCTTTAATTCTATTGTTTTTTATTTTAAAATAGAAATTATGTACCTTAAATATCAGCAGTGTCAGCTCTTAAAAGATGAGATGTCTCAGAGTTCACTGCTCTTACAGAAAAACTGAGTTCATTACCCAGAAATCTCTTAATTCCATTCCAAGGTGAGTCCAAAAACTCTTCTGGCCTTCATCAACACTTAAGTCCCAAGACACATGCAAAAGTACACACAATTCAGTAAATAAATACATCATAAATTAGTTCTTTACAAAGGAATATTCAATGTACTATAATAGAAATTTTGATGTTATCTCAACAACTGAGATATATTGTAGAGGTAGACCTAAGTGTTTATTAATGTCACATTATTAAAATCCCAAATCAAACTCATTACCAAAGGGCAAACTCATTTTTAAGACATAATTTTTTACACCACATTAACAAGTATACATTTATTTTTTTCCACAGAATTTATTTCCAGGGTAGCAGAATTGGCTTTTAAGAATTAGATGATTTCCTGCGTATGGTCTACCTTCTTTGAAAATGTACATATGCATGAAAGGTAATAAGAAATAGACTGCTCCTGGATGAGAGGTTCACCCTCATAGTCCGTTTCATTAGGTCTGTGTAATGACATTTAACTTATCTTTTGAAAACAAGGAAATGGAGTAGCATATGGTGAGCAGTGGAAGTGCAAAGTGTTCTGTGTCAAGGGTTCCAGGGAGGTGATCTACACTGTATTTTTCTTCTCGGATTCAAGTCCCAATCTCCCTTAATGTTGCAGTAGTAAATAATTTGGTAGAAATTCATTTATTTTTTTCTCTCAGTCATAAGAATACAGCTGTAATTTCTGTTGGTTCACCTTCTTTTGTTTATTTTCTTGTAAGTTACTTGGAGTTTTATGATAATTTCTCTGACTGTAGTGTGGACACCTTGCCTTAGCAAGTATAGTATGCAGGAAAATATAGACATAGGAAGAGGCTAATTTTGCACAGAATGCAGGATAAACAAAGTAAAATTTTAGCCGAAAAACAAACAAGGGCTACAATGATAATCTATATTGTTTTGAGAATCACTTGAAATATCTTAGCCAAACATTACAAAGGATACCTGGCATTTAGTATTTGCTAGTGTATAAGGTCATAAGCCTTAGGGAAAAACCATACGAAACAAACAAACAAACAGAATCAAAAAACAAGCAAAACCCCACTAAATCACTTTTCTAGACTACTATAAATACTTACTACATGCTAAGTTTTATTCTTATACCCACAATTAGTATATCTACAACTTTTCTTCAAACAAGACTCCATTTAGAATAATTAGCTATCATCTGAAAATCACAAGACACAAAATATAGAGCAGGAGATTGTGAGGAGTTCAGACTCAGCAGATACATCGACTTCATAGTTTCTGCACTCATTAAACAAGGAACATCACAAAAGAAGAGGTAAAATTATTGTAAGATTAAAAATACAGGGATGTCTAATGTGAACAATATCTCCTAGAAATTGCTTCATAAAGATACCAGGAAAAATGGAATATTAATGAGCACTTTAATGTGGAAAGGAGAAATTGTGTAGGGGTAGGGTTCCAGCACTAAATAAAGAATTGCAGGCAACTATTGACTGCTTGGAGGAGAAGAATTAATTTGCCTTTTCAAGAAATAAGCTCACTATTGTTTATTCACTAAAGCATAATCATCTTAAAATGATAGACACAAATAAGAAAAACATCCAAAGGGTTGTATTTGTGTGTGTGTGTGTGTATGTATGTGTGTGTGTGTGTTTGTGTGTGTTTGTTTGTGTGTGTGTTTGTGTATGTAACAATAATGAAAGAAAAAGCTTTCCAATTGGATAGTAGGGGACATTGTACTGCTTTGAGGGAAAATAATTTTGAGGGACTAGAGGAAAATAGTACAGAAGGAAAATAATGTTAATTCTGTTTTAATTAAAACCATATTAAAATACATAAATAAAAATAATTGATACTAAAAAAACCTATGATCTTTTAAACCAAGGCACTGAAATTATCTCCTCAATTTCAGAAAATATCCTGGGGGAGGGTAGTAAAATTGTCTATGCAAATAAACTGCTTCTCTACTCTAATTTCTATAATCTAAGAATTATGAAACTAAGATCTATTAATATAGTGAACTACATATTTTTAAATCTATTATTTATCAGATGTAATTGTCATCTTGGAGGCTTACAGAGGAATTAACAACCCTTTTTTGCTCCTTCTGAACTCTAGCCGGCTGGTTCCCCTGAGAACTTCTGGCCCAATCTCCTCTCCAAGCTGAATGATTCAAACTGGCTTCTTGTAGCTTCTGACTGAAATTGTTCTGATTGGCCTCCAATTCTGGAAATCTGTTCTAATCCTCTGGTTCCTTCTTGTTATCTGGCTTATTCTGTCTTTTATTTTTCCCCATTAGATTTTTTAAAATTTACATTTCAAATGTTATCCCTTATCTCGTTTTTCTCTCTGGAAACCCCCATTCCATCCTGCTCCCTCTGCTTTTATGAGGTTGCTGCCCCACCCATCCATCCACTCCTGCCTCCCTGCCCTAGCATTCCCCTGTACTGATTCATTGAGCCTTCGAAAGATCAAGGGCCTCTCTTCCCATTGATGCACAACAAAGCCGTCCTGTCTTCATGTGCATCTAGCTTATTCTTTCTTTTTATTCTCTGGCTTCAACTGCCTCTGCTGAACTGCCCTGATCTTCATGAATTCATGAATAAATGAAACTACACTACATAGTACTCATTGCACTGACTGAACTCAACTCTCTCTTCCTTTTAAAGAGAATTCCTTTTGAGAGTTGTGCATGTTTTATCTCTGACTCATTCTGTCAAATCTTTCTCTGATTCATCATTTTGTCTGTCCCTCAATAAGACATAATTGTCTTAGAATAAAGGTATTTACTAAAGGAGTCCAGATAGAGGGTTTAAAGGTATATACTAAAGGTGTGTCTGTATTCTACCCAGATCCCAAAGACCTAGAAGGTCTTTGGAGAGATTAGTGCAGACAGGTGACTTGATGAAAATTCCTTTACATATTATATTCAGATTCTTGGTGATGAGTAATTTATTTTATCCACAGGAATTGCTTAAAATTTCTCTGCTTTTATCCTCACTGGTGAGATTTAATTCATCTATTATCTATTAGGGACCTTCAGCCTGTTGGTCACCACCTGAAGAATGACCAATTCTGAGCATCGTAAGTTCCCCTTGTAATGCTTCCTTCAACAACTCATTCTAAGAAGGGTTTGAAACATATAATAATAATTGGAGCAGTATTCTCTTCAGCCTTGAAATCCACTGAAAGTTTTTAAGAAAAATCTACCTATAGTTGTAAAAATAAAATAGTGGAGTTGTCAGTCAAAATTCTGTTTGCTTCACAAGCATGAGGGCCTATGTTTGATCTGCAGTCCTTACAAAATTGTAGATGTTGTACTATCCACTCTAATTTTACAATTGAGTGAAATGCCTCATGCTCATTGGACAGCTTATATGACAAAATTTATAAGTTCTAGGTTCAGTTGAAGCCCCTGTTTCAAGAACTAACGTGGAGAGTGGCTGAGTGAAGAACTTTATATTGACTTTTGGTATATGTAAGGATGTGTAAGCACATCTCCAAATGGATGAACACACACACACACACACACACACACTCAGACATGTTGACATTAACTTTATATAAACTGAAATCTCAAGAAAAAAATATATGTGTGTGTGTGTATGTGTGTGTATGTATATACTCCAATACACATATACACATACATTAAAATTGACAAATTATTAAGTTGTAGATGAATTACTTGAAATATAACACCACTGGCATTAGGGTAAAAGAAGTTAATAGTCAAGATGAGAGAATTGTCCCAGAATGAATATTTTTATCACAAAAGGGAAGGCAAGAAGTAAATAAGTATGACAAACAAGGTGAAATATCACTTAAGTAGAGACAATTATCTTTCTAAACTGCTTCAAAAAGAATATACTTGAAGCTGGACTTGCTGTAAAAGAGAATTGTCATGTTGTTTAAAAGAAAAAATGAAAGCTTTTGCACTGGAATAAATTATAGCATTGTATTTCCTGGAGTTCTTAAGATGAAGAAAAATAATAGTGTCCTAAAGCTTTCAGGAAGAGAGAGACTAATTGTGTTTCCAAGGTCCTCTCCAAAACAGTAATTTTATGAATACTTCATTAGATACAGTCATATTAAATAAAAACTGTCATAAAACAAAAATTAAGCTAACAATCATAGAAGTTACATTTTTGACCAAGAACCTTCCTTTCTAATAATTGTAGAAAACTAATCACATAGTTATAAAGGAGAAAATGTGTCTGTTAAAATTTATAACACCCTAAAATAAACCAATAGCACTCATGTTGAAAACTTGATATTAACTTTATATAAACTGAAATCTCTGTGTTGGACAAAAGAAATGTAACACACACACAGACGTATATGTATGTGGACATGTTTGTGTATGTGTTTGTATATGTGTATGTGTATATGTACATACTCCAACTATGTATAGTTTGGTTTGACTAAAATTCTTATTTGAATGTAATTAGACTTATTTTAATGTTGGTTTTTATTTTTCATTTTAGTTTTGAGATTATTTTTTAAAATTTATCCCTTCCCTTTCTTCATTCCATACACGCCCATAAATTCCTTACCACTCTTATGAAAATTCATGGTTTTTTGTTATTTTACTAGTTGTTGTTTCAAGGAGATAGTTTATATATACATATATAGTTCTAAATACAACTTGTTCAGTTCATATACTGCTATCTGGATATATTTTCAGTAATATATATATATAGATAGATAGATAGATAGATAGATAGATAGATAGATAGATATAGATATATGGATATATAGATATATGGATATGTGTATATATATGGATGGATATACGAATATATAGATATATATGGATGATATATAGATATATGATATATGGATGGGTATATGGATATATGTATGTATGTGTATACATATGTATGTGAGTATATATGTATATATGTGTATATATATATACACATATATATGTACATATATATTATATGTGATGTATACATATATACAAAATTCTTGTTTATATATGATTAGGTTTGATCTTCAAGTTTGTTTAGCAATGACATTATGTTTTACAATTGAACAGAATGATTTTACTTATGTTTGCACAGTCAAAATTTTTAATTCATTTAAAATTTCCATTCATAAAGTTCTTTAATTCTCCCCACATTTTAGCAGCTGCCTCCACTGATTCATTCACAGTGAACTAATTTATTAAAGAATACCTCTTTTTTCTGTAGCTTTAATTTTATAATATACATTATATTTTATCTAAAAAAATCTTAAAGCTCATCAATTTTTACATCTTTAAAATGACCATAAAATTACCAATATAAATAAAATTGTAACTACATAAGGACTACAATTACAGACAATATAACCTCTTAATAATCTAAAATGTTTAATTTTCATAAGAATAAAATCTTCATTTCATGTAGCATGAATTATGCCTTTCCCCAAAATACTATAATATAAAAAGCTTATAGAACTCTGAGCTCTAATATATATCCTATTCTACATTACTATTGATTTCAATAGTGCATATTTCATGACGGGTAAGGAAGACATTCTTGTCAGAATGACCTGAGACAGGCTCAGTCTTATTTATGTATTAAAAAGTGGGGAGAGGCAGCGAGTTTTTGGAGCTCCTTGGCAGAAATTGGCCAAGGACAAGGAAGTAGGCTTCAGGAAGGAATCAGACATTAGGCTAGAATAAAGATGTAATTTCAGGTAGGAATGAAAATCTTAGGCTAGAAAAAAGAAATAAGCATCAGACATGAAAATGACTTTTGGCTAGAACAGGGAAGTAGGCGCAGATATTTTGGTCATCTTGATAAGCCTTTAGAAACGGTGATCACAGGAGTGTTCATGTAATTGGGTTTAATGCCTTGCTTGTTCTTTGACTATTTGTGTTTATTGTCTTGCTTGTTCCTTGACTATTCGCATCTATTGTATTGCTAGTTCCTCAACCTAGAACTGACCTGAATACTTGAATGTAATTAGAATGCCATAAAAGCAGATTGGGAAATATAAAAAATAATGAAATGAAAAAAAAGAATTATTCATATACTAAACTCTGTTAGAATACTAATTTACAAGTTAGTATATTTCCTTTTATTTATTGATTATTTTATTTATTTACATTTTAAACGGTGTCCCCGTTTCCATTCTCCCCTCTGCAAACCTCCCAATCCCTTTACTTCTGACAGATTACTCTCCCACCCACCCACTTCCACCTCACCCCTCTAGTATCCTCCTTGGCTAAACAACAGGCTTCCACAAGATCAAGCTCCTCCCCTCCAATTGATGCCAGATAAGGCAATCTTCTGCTACATACGTAGCAGGAGCCATGGAATCACCCATGTATACTCTTTGGTTGGTGGTTTAATCCCTGAGGTGTCTGGTTGGTTGGTATTGCTGTTCTTCCTATGGGGTTGCAATCCTCTGCAGCTGTTGCATTTGTTTCTTCCTTATTTCTTCCATTGGAGTCCACTGGCTCAGTCCAGTGGTTGGCTGTGTATGCCTTTGTCTTAGTCATGTGCTGGCAGAGTTTTTCAGTGGACACACATACCAAGCTCCTGTCTGCAAGCAGTTCTTGGCATCAGCAATAGTGTGGGGGTTTGGTGTCTGCAGATGGGATGGATCCCAATGTGGAGTCGTCTCAGGATGCAGACTCCGCTCCAATTTTTGCCCATGTTCCTTTTAGACTGGAACAATACTGAATTAAAATTTTTTGAGATGAGTGAGTGGCCCCTTCCCTCAACTGGGGGCCATATCTGTCTACTGGAGGTGGTCTCTTCATGTTCTATCTCCCTTCTCCTGGGTATTTTGTTAAATATCACCCTCATTGGGCCCTGGGAGACTCTTACATTATTGGATTCTGTGGCTTTCTAGTGGCTGCTTTGTTGCCAAGCCTCCTGGTCCTCTGAACTTCTTTCTTGTCTCTTTCAATAGCTGGTACTGTACCCCTTTACTCTTCTCCTACCCAGATCCCTCCCTCCCTCTGTCTACCTCCAGTGATTATTTTGTTCTCCCTTCTAAGTGGAATTGAAAGATCTATATTTTGCCCTTCCTTCTTGTTAAGCTTCATATGGTCTGATAGTTGTATCATGGGTTTTCTGAGCTCTAGGGTTAACATCCACTAATAAGTGAGTACATATCACAGGGTTTGGGTCTCGGTTGCCTCACTCAGGATATTTTTTAGTTCCGTTCATTTGCCTGCAAAATTTGTGAAGTCATTGTTTTTAATAGCTGAGTAGCTTTTTATAATTTAATAATTTAAACAAATGTCTATATTTTCATTATAGCTTAATCTTACATGGTAACATTTATAATAATATAACGAACATCATTAATTTAAAAAATTGTCAATATTTTATGAGGTAAGTGAAGATGGGTTTACATAATTAGAGGAAAGCCTCCACCTGCTCCATTTCCTAATCAATCAATAAGAAATGGTCTCACCAGAAGTGAGGTGAATCTGGCAGTAATTATGTTGATGATGTTAATGAATTTAGACAATCTCCATTCAACTTGACCTTTTGATGGTATTAGAATTGATTATGTATTAAACTGTTGCAATTACTGTTTAAATAAAATGCTTTTGTATTTGTAACTGAAATAATCTTTTAATCCTTCTTTTTTTCAGCATTTAGATTGAAGTACCCTGAATACAGAGAAAACTAGAAGGTGATGTGAAATGCAATTATTGTAGACAAAAATCTTCATGGATAAAATATGTCTGATGATGAAACAATGGCATCCATGCTATTAACGGTTTTTCTGAGTTATGTCCATTCAATTTGTCATCCAGTGTGGATTTTGCCTGTTCTTTAGGACTTCTGTGAGACTTACCAAGCTTATTCATTCTTAGGGCATGTTGAAGACTAACTTAAGTCCAATCCTGTCTCTTTCACATTTGTAATGGTACAAGAGATAGTAAAGAGCAGTTCATGATCCTTCAAGCTCTGTTAATGAAGTGATGTCATGCAGAACTGCTTTAGATGAGACAGGAATAGCAGAAGCATCAATGACCAGTACTCCGAGCAAAACCCATAAAACATATGAATTCACACAAAGTCACCACATGCATATAGAAAAAATATTTTCAGAATAATGTTTGGAAAGGCTAAACAAATTAATAGATGTATCAGCTTTATTTTCTACAGTTTAAAACATAATCACAATTAGGATGCAAACAGTATCATCTCAAATATACCTCTCAGCAGCTGAGTGATTCCCAAACTTGATGTGTACTGCTGTCTTCTATTTACATTAAGTAATATGTTCATTTACACACAATAGGCTTCATTTACATTCTTGTGGAGAGAGTCCATGGATCATCTGTTACAGATCTTCCTAGTCATAATGGTGGCCATATCTGGTTTTTGTGTTGTTTTGATTGTACAATAAAAAATTATACTAAAGGATTAATCCTAATTGTCTAGTCCAGTCATTAACACCATAGCATATTATTCCAGTTACTTAGTTTTGAATAGTAGTATTTAGAATTATTTCCATAATTATCTGTATAAGTAATTAAAATCATGTATTGTTTTAAAATCATTTAGCAAATTTAACTCTTGTATATTGTTATTGAAGATTCTGGAAACATTTCTATCTATAAATTTACTCTAAAGTGAGAATACACATGGAGACTGAGGTAGTACACCTTCCATTTTAGAAGATAAATCACAGTGACTAAAGAGCAAATTGGTGGTATTAAGTGTTTCAAAATATGCATTTTAGAGGGAAAACTGGCACATATGTACAGTGTTCCTGCTTCTTGCCTTAGAGAAATATTTATAAAATGAAAATCTTATCCTACTAGTAAGTAACACTACATGCTTCTTTTGCAGAAGAATTTAGATCAGTTCCAGCACCTATGTGGGGTCGTTCACAAACTCCATGTTACTCAGATTCCAGGGAATCTAATATACGTTTGGTCTCTGTGAACACTTGTGCTCATGTGTGATGCTCCCTCAACACATACATAACTAAAAATTAATAAACAAACTTTTAAATGTGCAGAATATATGTTAGTGAATAGGTTATAATATAAGTAAATAATTATATATTAAAAACAAAAGAGAAAAGCGTTCCTTTGGAAAAAGTAGATTAATTATATTACACTATTACTATCTTGGCTAGTTTTATGTAAACTAGATATAAGGTATGGTTATGTGGGGAAAAGAACTCAGTTTAGAAAATAGTTCCATAAAATATTTTCCTGTTGGCAAGTCTGTAGTGCAATTTCTGAATTAGAAATTGATCAGGATTCGTCCTGATCTCTAAGGACAGGTGATCCAGGAATGTGTAAGAGAACAAACTGTGTTTCTACCTTGTCCCTGAATGCCCCCAATTGTTTCTCCCAGTACTCTATTCCTCCTGTCTCCACCTGTTCCTTCCTGTTTCTGTCCCCACCTTTCCCCAATCCTAGTCCATCCACAAATTTCCCCTTTCCAAGGAGATCCATGTATTCTCCCTTGAGGCTTCCTGTTGCCTGTGCCCTTGACTGCTTGCTGCCTGCCCTTGGGGGTTGAAAGTGAGATGGTGCAGAGTCAGTAACACAAACTCCAGGAGCAGGTGAGAAGTGCCTCAGCAAGCTCATCTGAGCACTGCTGCAAAGTCCTTTAATATCCTCCACCAGTGCCTCCATTGATCCCAAGAAAGCATCACTTTTAAACAGTGGTTCTTGATTTTATCATGATTATCCTTTACTTTGTAGTTAATATCCACTTATAAGTGAGTATATATCAACACTCAGTAATATGTTAGGGTAACCCTAGCTAAGACACAGAGTAATGGAGAATACAGAACCTGAAGGTTATATCATATAACAAGTAAAGGGTTTGGGACATCAACTCAGCCACAAATCCTTCAGCTTAAAATATATCGTGATAGCAAGATGTGTTGGAGTAAAGGTCCAGAGATTGTGGGAGTGGACAACCAACGATTAGCTTGAGACACACGGCATGATATGGAGCCCTACCCTACCTGGTAGACCAGAAACCACAGGCTGGATAGGTCAGAGGCCTAGGATAGAAGCAAACACAACTGCCAAAAATAAAAATAAAAAAATAAAAAAATAAGTCGATGAAACGATGCCCAATGGTATTCTCCAATACTAATAGATCAGTGCCTAACTCAGTTGGTAATAGAGAGGCTTCAGCTCTCAACTGATGGAATCAGATGCACAGGTCCCCAGCCGAACATTAAGAGGTGTTTGGGGAATCCTGTTGAAAAGAGGTAAGAATTGTAGGAGGCAGGGGGATCAAGGACACTGCAAGAAAATCCAAAGAATCAACAAATTTGGACTCATAGAGGTTCACTGAGTTTGAACCGACAATCAGGGAGCCTGCATGGGTCTAATTTACACTATCTGTCTATATGTCAGTGTTTTGTAGGTTGATGTTTATGATGCTTTTGCCTGCTTTGAGGACTCGTGTCCTCCGACTGAGGGGTCTCATCTAGCCTTAATATCATGGGAGGTGCCTAATATCACTGCAACTTAATAAGCCACATTTGTTTGACATCCCTGGAAAGTCTGCCCTTTTCTGAAGGGTAATGGAGGAAGGATTGATGGGGAGGGAAGTGCAGAGGGCAGTGGAGCAAATGTGGAGTGCATTCAAGCATTTATAGAGTGTTACATGGAGATTTAAGGGAAAATAAATCATTTCTTTCCCAAGTTGTTTTTGTTCATGATGTTTCATCACAGAACTAGAAACCCTAACTATGTTACCCAAGGAAAAAATTTGACAATGTTATATTAGATGCTAATAGTTATTTTATTTATTGTTGTAAGCCTGATCAAAGTTTACAGTAAAATTATTTAGTAGGAACATACTACTATGTTTTCTCTGAGATTCTATTGGCTTCTATTTAATTGTATCCTCAGTACTTCATTTTGGATTTGATCATACCTATTGTATAGCCAGATATGACTTGGTAAATAGTGACTTTCAGCTTCAGCAGATATGCTCTTACATATCCTTTCTGATATGTATGGTATGTCTTCTGACATAAATCAGAAGTGAAGAGAAATGTGGCTTTGTCTTACATGAAACCCTCAGGTTTTCTTCCTGTCTTTTCCTGAATGTCATTAATTTTTAGCAGAGACAATTGAAAATGCCATGTTTTAAATTTTCTAATTAAAAGATGATAATGATGGTATATAAAATTACTGTAAACTCCTCATATAGTAGACTTTATTATTAATGTGCTACTAATACTATGAAATGCTAAAATTAATGAGCCAAAATTTGATGCATAAGTATATAATGTATAAAAGTCTCTTAGGTGTTCTTTATTTTATACTATGCCCATTTTTTCTATTGCACTTATATATAGAATATTACCTTTCCTTAATTTATCATTTGACCTTAGGCTGTTATTAGCTATAATTTTTTTATTGGATATTTTATTTACATTTCATATGTTGTCCCCTTACCCCATCCCCCACCCACCCAGGAACCCCCTATCCCCTTACCCCTCCTCCTTCTTCTCTGTGGATGTAACCCCTACCTACCCCCCCACTCCCACTTTCCCACCCTCAAAATTCCCACCCCATGGGGAGTCCAGGCTTCATGAGGTCAAGGATCTCATCTTCCACCTATGCCCAGCAGGGCCCTCCACTCTTACATATTCAGCTGAAGCCCTGAATCCCTCCCTAAGTGCTCCCAGGCTAGTGGTTTAGACCCTGGGAGCTGTTGTTGGTTGGTATTGTTGCTCTCCTCATGGTGCCACAAACCCTTTCAGCTCCTTCAGTCCTATCTAGACTCCTTTACTGTTTATTACATAAAAGTATTAACAGCATCAAGCATACATTTTAGTTTTATTTAATTAATGACTTAATTTTAAATCCCAACCATTGTTTCCCCTCCCTCTTGTCCTTGCTGTCCTTTCCCCTCACACCCACTCTCCACTCCATCAGAAGCAGGAAGGTCTCCCATGGATATAAAGCAGCCTTACCATATCAAGTTGCAGTTAGACTAGGTGCATCTTCTTTTATTGAGACCAAGAGAGTTATCCTAGTAGGGCAAAGGGTTCCCAAAGGCAGATGACAGAGTGAGAAACAACCGTTTCATGCAGATATTTTAAAACATTCTTATTTGGTATTTTTTGTCTGATTGTCTCATGATTAGCTTTTATTAATTGTCATTGAACAATAGCCACAGAGCAATTAGATCATTTACATGATATAATGTTATATCATTGGCATGTATCATCATAAAAAGAACATGATTTATAGTCACTAATCACTAAGCCTGCCTTATTGAAGTGGTTTCTATCAGATTTCTCTACCATTAAATTAGTCTCTTGTATTCTATATTTTAAAAGAAACCTGTTATAGGATGCTCAGAAAGTAGTTGGAAGTTACAGCTCTATATTTTCAAACTTATATTCATAGCTTGACAGTGATATTGCTCAGTTGTGTTTCATTAGTAAAATTTAAGCCATGCTCTCATTCATAAAAGAAGGTTTACAACTACTCATTCATACTTAGCAAAATTGGAAACAGCTTCAATGTGCTTCAGTAACCTTAACAAGCTGAAATCTATCTGTACCTATAGGGTTATTATTCTGTGATGAAAGGAAAAGAATAACTGAAACAAGAAAAATTAGTTAGTGGATCAATCTTAAATGTATAAGTGGGAGAAGCCAATCTCACATGGCTATAACTCAGTTTTGTTTACGTGACATTATAGAGAGCAAAATAACATGTATTTTGAAAATACAGTCCTAGTTAATAAGCTGCAGAGAAATTCAAAGTAAAAATAATGAACCATAATGTAATTGATAATTGAGATCAAACCAAGAACTTTGTTCCTATTTTACTATTTAGCTGAATACACAGCCTTCCAAATACTATTTTTTGTTTTACAAAAACTTATTTAGGTGAACACAACAATAGAAAGAAAGCAACATATGAAAATAACTGCAGAAAACAAACTCACTAGCTTCAAGGAATGAGTGAAGTTTTTGAAGCTATAAAGGCAAGATTTTTCTTATATAAACACTGTATTGCAATCACTAGTTCTCAAGAATACACAGGTAAAAAACGTGATAGCTCTCAACATTTACAGAAGAATTTAATAGTTACCTTCATGGATGGTGGATGGTGTAAGCAAAGTTCTTGAAATTTAACAGATGAGATACTTGTAATATCACTTCTCTTACAAAACACCATATCAAATGCACAAAAATATGCAGAAAAGTTTATTACTATAAAGTGCTATCAGAGTTATTATTTTCATGATTTTAGTGTTTTTAATTTTAAATTTTTATCACTATATTTCTCTATATGAAATTCTATTCTCTTAAAGAAATCATTGAATTAATGATGTTTTTCGTTACTCCAGATGATTAAACAAAAGGTATTATACTCTAGGCTGACCTGAAGCTTCTCCATTAATATGCATATGTTTCTTTTAAATATGAATGTTTCAGCTTCAAATACAAAATAGTAGTTAGTGTTTGAAAAATATTCAGTGTTTCAATGGAAGGATTCCTTTGACTGAAAATATGTCTACCAGAGATATGACTTATATTTGATGAGCGAAAAATGAGAGATTCAAATTATCTTCCTAGTTAAATCAAACCTTACATTGGCCTGTTCAAAAGTTTAAAAAGGAAGACAAACACTATTTTTCTTCATTTGCTCAACACAAGAATAATGATTGTTAACATATATTTAGATATTGTTTTAATATCTGATACTTTCACATACCTTATGAAATAACCATTCATGCCTACTCCATGTCCCATTCATCTACCTCTTTACTCTCACAAATTCATGTGTGCTCTCTCTCTGTCTCTCTCTCTGTCTCTGTCTGTCTCTGTCTGTCTCTGTCTCTCTGTCTCTCTCTCTCTCTGTCTCTCTCTCTCTCTCTCTCTCTCTCTCTCTCTCTTTCTCACACACACACACACACTCACACACACTCACACACACTCAATAACCTACTAAGCTTCTGTTAGTGCTGCCAGGCATATGTCCACTGATGTAGGACCAGCCACTGGAACATAGGCAGTCCACCAGTGACAAATGGCAAATGCTTTAAAAAGAATGATGCTGTTTTCTGGCAGCTGTGAACTTCTAATAGTTCCTAACTAAAGTTTGTGCTATCATGAGCTCTTCCCTCATTCATAACGTCAGGTTTTATTTTGTGTAGCCCTTTTGCATATAATAGATCTGATGTGACTTGGGCAATACCCATGGCAAGCCTATATATTTATTGAGGGGTGAATTACAAGTGTATATTTTCTCTTCTACATTTATGTATGATTACTCAGCCTTTGTTCATAATTACAAATGTAGAGCTAAAAAGTAAAAAAATAAAAGAAGAATATATCAAGCAACAGAGAAAAATAGACAATACTGGACAGCAATATAAGTTACAGGAGAAAATCAGGAAATTATCCCTAACATTTCTGTACTTTTTACTGACATGTATTTATTTGTTCTGTAAGTTTTTTCAGTGAGAGTGACATGGAGATTCAACATTGCCATTCCATTTATACCATAAAGAGAAGGGCATTTCAAAGGCAAAATCCCATCAGAGAATACAAATTGCTTCTGAAGTCTTCAGAGTTCAAATGTAATAACCATTTACATGAGCAAAGTAGGGAATATCAGCTGCCATTGAAATTGCATTCACTTAAGGAAGACATCAAAGGAAATCACAGTTCTTACCCCTTCATATGGACTTAACACAAATACTTATAATTAATTCCTTAGTACAAGAAGATGACTGAAGATGCATGCAGCTGCATGACCAAACTGAGATTCCTAGGAAAACACATGGCTTTGTTATGGAACTCAATTTTTGTTTTGATTATTTTGAGAATATTATAATAGTAATTAGGTCCAAGTGTTATTTCATGCCTTAACATAGGAAGAAACAAAATTATATCATAAAGGCAACTTATTGTATCAATTAGATAAAACTTTTCATTGTTCCTAGAAAAATATATAGGAAAAACATTTATGAAATACTATTATATTGGCAATTTTTATCAAAACAGAAGATCTAATTATATCTAAATAAAGATAAAATTAATATTAGCAAGTTTAAGATGTAGATAATGTCTTTTATACATATATTTATTTGGGGGTATACAGAGCACAGAGCTTGAACTCAGGTTATCGGGCTTGGTGGCATGCAGAATCATTATCCACTTTCTGAGCTATCTTTCAGACCAAATCAAAATATTCCAAATATTTCATATCAGGTTACTAAGAATATGTTAGTCATCTTGAGAATATTGAAGAAGAACTCACTCCTTCACAACATAAACACACATATGGACACACACACACACAGAGAGAGAGAGAGAGAGAGAGAGAGAGAGAGAGAGAGAGAGAGAGAGAGAGAGAGAGAGAGGTTGATTGATTGATTCTAAAATCAGAAACTGAAACCTGAAGTTATGGGACTATGATTACCAGACCAAAGAACATTACCTGAGACTTCCTTCTAGCACAGTGTTTCTCAATCTGTGGATTGGAATCCCTTGGGAGTTACATGCTAGTTATCCTGCATAAATTTCAATTACAATTCATAACAGTAGCAAAGTTACAGTTATGAAGTAGCAACAAAATAATTTTACAGTTGAGGTCACCATAACTTGAAGGACTGTTTTAATGGTCATAACATTAAGAAAGTTGAGAATCACTAGCAGTAGATGAAAACATAATCAAATTAGCCTTGAATATCAGATCTCAATTTAGCTGAAGATTTTCTGGAAAAGATCAAGGACATGTCATTGTTCCCTCCTGTAGTAGGTAATTCAAATAAGTACATCAAATGCTTTCGGGGAAAGCAGCCTGTATCAAGACTTCAGAAGTAGTACAGAATACATGTAAAATACAGATTAGCTCGATGAATTCCCTGGTCTTTGTGCATTCTCACTCCTAAAAAATGGACATTTCTTCACAGTGATCCCTTTGTTCCCCGCTTCAGAGTGAACCAACCAAGTCTGTGCATACCAGTCTTCTATACCATAATCACCATGTGTCATCTTAATTCATTTAAAGGAGATAACAAGGGCTTGGAGTCAAAGAGAAATCCAGGAGAGATTCTAGCTATATATTTTTTTCTTCTTATGACATATAAAATTTGAAGTACTAGGAAATCTCCATTATGTTCAAGTTTATTTATTTATTTATTTATTTATTTATTTATTTATTTATTTTTAAATCGCAATTTTTACTTGTTCACACAGGGGTTATAAACACAAAAAGACAGGACATGGGGAAAGGGATGACACCGGAGTCTGGGTGTTCAGGGGGAGTACAGATATCTTCCAGAACAGGGTATCGGCTGGGTGAAGGTTCAGGGGACAGGTCGCTATGACTCTGCCTATGATTCACTTGTCAAGTTTTATGTCTATCTAAAAGTGTTAAATGTAGAGGCTGTCTGGGTACTCTTAACTTTCCAATGTAGGAAACTTTACCATTTTCCTTTTATTCAAATTTTGGTAATTTACTTCTATCGATAGAAGTAAACCCAAACCATCCATAAACGAACAAAAGACATTGGAGAACAAGAGAAATTTACATGATTGTGTGTGTCTAATATCTTGGACTGATTTTAGTATTTGAAGTTGAATCATGTCTTATTTCTTCTTATGTACCCACCAGTCATGTGCTAATTAATTAATATATGTGAGTAATGGCGTGTAAATCCGGACATGATATTCTAACCTATGATGTCGTATCATTCTAAGTTATTTGAATTAACATTTGTGAAGACCTTACAAACCAGGGCTTTTGGCATTCTCCTTTCTACACACTCATTTTTTCCCTATTCATCCCCTACAGTGAGACATAGAAGCCAAAGTTTTATTCTTTAAATAGATCATAGAAACTAAAACTCCTTTTTGCAAAAGCAAACCACAAAACAGAAAGGTCACCACCTCTCTTCTTTATCCTTTGGGGACTCACTCCAGAGGATCCTGACTAAGAGGAAGGCATACTACACAGAGATGCCATGAAAAACCTTGGCAGTCCTTGTGGGATCTCCTTCTCCTCACCCCAGTGTTATTATGTCAAATCCTCTCATGTAGGCGCATTATGTGGCTGACTATTCTTCATCAATTCTAAGCATCAATACAGATAGATAGATAGATAGATAGATAGATAGATAGATAGATAGATAGATAGATAGATAGATGATAGATAGAGGTAGAGAGAGAGATAGAGATAGATAGAGAGATAAATAGAGAGATGGAGAGGGAGGGAGAAGGAGAGGGGGGAGGAAATGGAGATATAGATATATCACCTTTTCCCTGAGTCCATTGTTCTTCATCCCTGAATTCTAGCATAACATTAGATTTTGACTATGAGAGTTTGTTATGCTTTTCTCTCATTAACCCGTCTCTATTTATTGGAGTGTCAGCTGTGTCTTTATGAAAGCTAAGAAAAGAAAGTGCACCTTTTTTCTCTTAAAGTAGTAAAATAGACAAGAATTATAAAGGTAACACGTTATAAAGTTTACACTAGACATACTCATACTCAAAGTGTGAATTTCAGTTATAGAGAAAAGCCTGTTTTCCTTCCTCATCAGTAAATTGGATGTTGGACTATTTGCCTTCTCTGGTCATGCAGGCATTAAGATTTTTTTTGCATGTACTTTCCTTGTGTAAACCATTGCTCTGTTGTTTTCAGCTCCACAAAGAGCTGACTTACTTATCTGAATTCCCAGTGTTTCTCAATTTCTGAGTTACTAACCAGAGATAAGTGAGGGAATGTGGAAGTCAACCCTGTGAAGGAACCAATGGATGGAGAGTGAGGTGCCACAGGCTCCTGAAACTCCTCAAAGAGTCCTGATCTGCCATATATAGCATTAGATCTAAGATAGCTCCTGGCACACTGGTGAGACATCAAAAAGTAACCAAGGACAGAATCGTGGCCAATTCCGTTGTCTTCAGGAAAGTCTTCACAGGGGATGATCCTCCCTCAACTCCTTCCTCAGCAATCATTGGCTACCAGTGAAGCTATGAGTGAGGCTTTAGTCAAACACTTCCTGGTCATGCTAGAATTTGTAATCTTTCCAAGATCTTGTGCAAGTAACAACAGATGCAGTGTGAGGTTAATGCAACAGCCATTGCATATTTGTCCTGCCCATCTTTCAATTCCGTGTGGTTTGAATAGGCTTGGCCTAGGGAGTGGCAATATTAAAAGGCATGGTCTTGTTGGAGAAGGTATGGCCTTGTTGGAGGAAGTGTGTCACTATAGGGATGATCTTTGAGACCATCCTCTTAGCTGCCTGAGTATAGTCTGCTTCTGGTTTTCTTTGAATGAAGATGTAGAACTCTCACCTCCTGTACTGCTATACTGGCCCAGACACTGTCATATTTCCTGCCTTGATGATACCAGACTGGACCTCTGAACTTGTAAGCCAGCCCCAACTAGATAATGTGCTATGTAAGAGTTGCATTGGAAACACTAAGAAAAATTCTTACTTTTTTTGACCCTTCTTTCTTGATATTCCATGAGTTTTGGAGATAAATAAGGAGATCTGAGCACTCATAGTTGCTTATTCTCAGCACTGTAAACTATTCTGAGTTCCTACATCAACCAGTATTTCACTGCAATGAAGGGTTGAAAGTACCACAAATCTATGGAGATGAATATAACCATTTAGGAAACATTTTGACTGCATTACTAATTAACAGAACAGCTATAGAAATTTTCCCACTTTTTGTTTTTTGCTTTTGTTATAGTTTCCTTTTTTTGTTTTTTTTGTTTTGTTTTTTTGTTTGTATGTTTGTTTGTTTGTTTGATTAAAGCAGGGTGGCTCAGTGTGGCTGTTCTGGAACTCATTTAACCGTTCTCACTAGGACCTATGCTCTCCCTGATCTAGGGATTTTATGCAAGTTTTTAGAACTAGATGTGAAATTTTCCTGTAGATTATACTTCTAATCCAATCGAGGGAGTAATTGCTCACCCCCACAAAGAGTCATTCTGCTATGGTAGCATGCAAAGTCCAGGGCTGGTAATTTTTTTTTTATCTCTTTTCTGTCTCAATTGCCCACAGGGAACCTACCAGCACTGTGAAAGCTAGCCAGCAAAGTATTTCCTGATCTACTGGAGATTGATTTGTCTATGTACAGCAACCAAAGTATGTGATATCTTTAGCTCTAGAATCAGCTTTGGGTTAATGGAGGCCACACACAGTAATGGCAATTGTCTATATTATTCTAACTGTTTCATATTCCCTACTCATACACATAAGGAGGTATTATAAGCCTGACACTGAGATATTTCATTAAAACCAAAGTCTTTTAGGAGCAACATTGTCTGGCTATAGAAAATACCTTATGCAGAGTCTTTTTCAATGGGGGAAGGGAGGCCCTTGGTCCTGTGAAGGCTTGATGCTCCAGAGTAGGGGGATTCTAGAGGGGTGAGTTGGGGTGTGTGTGAGGAGAACTCTCTTAAAAACAAAGGGTAGGTAGGGGGAACGGATGGGAGTTGCTGAAGGGAGATCTGAAAGGGGTACATTTCAAATGTAAATAAATATAATAACCAATAAAAAAGAAGAAAATTAATAAAAGCAAAAACAATTATACTTTGAAAAACCCAATGGTAGATAGGTTTTAATAGGCTTGTTCATGCATCTTTAGTTTTGGTCCACTTCCTTCAATCTGTAACATATTCCTTTTCTCACTTTCTGCTTAAACCTTTAGTCATTTCAGGTTAACAGTATAGATGAAGAAGGGTAAGGGCATGAATGAACCACGACAGATACCAAGTTCCAATCTGCATCTCACTTAGTCCCACAAAGCATGAATAATGCCTGCTTTGTGGAAACTGATTTGTTATCAAAGTTTTTAATATTTATTTAATAACTTTTGTATGGGGTGCATAAATATGTGGAAGAAAAGACATGTTTGTGCACATATGCACATCTTCACACATGAGTGTAGGTCAGGGGACCATAGGAAGGAGTTGGTTCTCTACATTATTTGGGGTTTTCTGAAGATAGAACTCTGGACCTAAAGTTGGTAACAGGCACCTTTATCTGCTGAACCATCTAAGTGTGTCCAATTCAGTGTTTTTAATATTCAGAAGAACAAATTCATAGTTATTTATATTTTTCTACTATTTTACAATAAATTATGTCTAAATATTTTGTAAGTTTAAACATAGAAAAAATAAGTATGAAGTCTTTAAAATCTTTGCCAGTGCTTTTTTTTTCATTTTGTAAATGCTTTGTTAGCTGTGTAGGTGGAATCTGTCTTACAAACTAATCCTGGTCTCCTTCTTTTATTCACCATACCTGCATGCAGAAACTCAAGAGGAACAGTCCCATTATCCTGCTTTTTACATTTGTCCAACAGTTTCCATCACCCAATACACAGTATACTGCTTTACTTTACAAATACTTCGTATTGGAGAACTAATGTATCAAGGACACTGAGCCAACATCAGAACAAGACATCTGTTTCTGCTGTCTATGATGAAGTGGCTCAAGTAGTCATATTTTTATATTGTACACTTTGATACCACTGCTATTCTGTAACTACTTTAACTGCCTTTAAGTTCAGAGTAATGAAATAAATTAGTTTTATTTAAGAGTCACTATAGGATGGTGATTCAGATATGACTCTGGAGATTGATTTTCTTTGAACTTTTAACCTTTCATTTTGTATGATATATGACCTCGGGGATATCGCTTAAATTAACTTATTCAAAAGATATGAATATTATAATATTAATCATAGAATTTTTATTATTAAATTCTGTAATGTTCCAATCTAGCCTACAGGATAATATCTTACACAAACAAAGATTTGAATATGTAATAGCTATGATTTTTTGGGGTCTCTTATGTTCCAATGAATGGCAAGGTACTAATGGAAGAATAGTGTGTTAGAACTGTTTGTTTCTGCTTTCAAGTAGGGAATAGCTCAGTTAGTCTGGTACTTTCATGCACAATGTTCTAGCTTTGAAGGCCAGTACCAAACAAATTTGGCATGATCATACACACGTATGATCCAGACATGGGAAAATGGAGGCTGAAGAAGTTCAAGTCATCCCTTGTTACATAGTGAGTTTCAAGCCAGCCTAGAATAAATAATACCTTCTTTCAAATAAAGAAATTGTAAATAAGGAAACTGCTTTTTTTCACAAATTGTGTATTTATATACTATATATACGTATATATTCCTACTCCATTTTTATTGACATTTGATATATGCTTCTCACAAAAGTGAAGAAATTAGTACTCAAATAGAAATTTGAAATAGTTAGTGATTTAATATACATCATTTCTCATTACAAGCATGTAAAATATTTTAACAGCATTGAACCCATGAACTCATGTCCATTAGTAAACTTTAAATTTCTGATGGTAGAGATGATGACCAAGTTTTACATCTTAAGACAAACAAACTAGTCCACTAATGAAGTATTTACTACTCAGAAATCTTGGGATGAAAGCTGATTTTTTTCTGTCAATCTTGTGAGATCTTTTGTTTCCTCCTGATAAATAAACTTCTACAGAGCCTAAAATTCTTTCATAGCATTACATATATTTTGTAAGTGTGTGTGTGTGTGTGTGTGTGTGCTTATACAGCAATAATTTGGGTGAATGTCATCACAATTCCACTTGTAAGAGACTACTTTCCAGAACAATACTATTTGAAAATACTATAAGTATTTCAAGTGTGGAGCCTTTTGAGAGGTACTTAGATCATTGGAGATCTTCCCCTAAAAGTAAAAAGAACTTCACCAGAGCCATTTACTTTCTTCCCATTTTTCGGACATAAGACAACATAACCTTTGAGCCTGCTATATGCTCTCACTAAGATCTGTCACCCTCAATTGTGGTCCAAATGGATGGTGTCACTCTTCTTTAGTTTCATCCTCCAAATTGCAAATTATAGGCTCCATGAATCCTCTGCCTTTACTTTAATTGGTTCATTTCACAATAAATGCAAGACGGGTTAATATAGAACATGCCAACACTGTCAGAAAATACTATTTCAGTTTATGCTAAGAAAATTGTAAAGATACAATCAAATGTTTCAAAGTATAATCAAACAGAAACATTAATGCTGATGGTTTAATAAGTAGAATTATCCTAGCATATAATTGTGCGTTATTTAGAAAGATTAAGTTAAACTGAGTTATTTATTTTGATAATGCCTCACTTACCAATCTTTGTAAATGTATCCAATTATTGCTAAGGGATATGTTGAAATTGAATCTGATTTAGCTGTTTATATTTAAAATATATCTAACATACTTTCATGGCGATGCCCAGGGATGATTATGTGTATTCATATCTTCTGTGCTTCTCGGAAGCAGGCTGCTTTAATGAAATCTTTATGAAGTCCCCATACTTATTAGTTGGAAGCACAATGTGAATTTTCTCAGGGCTTTCCACTTACTTGTTAAAGTGATAGAAATATGATCCTGAAATGGATGTACTGTCAGTGCATATTGTGATGACTCTGTCACTTCTAAGACATTATGACACTGATGGTGTTTAATCATTTAGTTAAAAGTGGGAAGATAGAAACCTTCCTCTTTCACCTTGACAATAAAAGTATGATTAAAAACTGATTAAATAACAAGGACCACAAAGTCAGTCATTTCTTAGTACACACTTACAGGAAGAATGAAATTAACATTTACAAAAGCCTAGTGGTTGGTTATTGATGAATAGAAATGATCTGGAGTACAGGGTGTGCATATGTTAGCCTCATGTGTTGACCTTTGACACCAGACCACATGGAACATACTCATGGCTGCTTAATTCTTGGGAAAACACTTGTGTGATTGGAGAATATCTATCTACCTTGTGATAAAATGAATAACCTCATATATCAGATCTGTAAGTAGGTTCCTAGTTTCTTGTGTGGAAACATTTCATTTCAGATGTTAATCCCAGAAAGCTTTCTTAAAATGCACTCTTGATTTTCTAAATGGTGACATCAACTGTGTGATTGTGCCTGTGACTTCTGTCACTTTAGCTTTTTAGGGTAGATGCAGGGAATCCATAGTTCTATGGAGGCAGTGTGAGGCTAGGAGTGGATTCAGCTGTAATTGGGTTAGAAATAGTCACTCTGATACAAATGGCTGGAATTAGTCATTCACCAATTTCATTGTAATGAAGGCTGAGAAATGGGTCGTCCTGATTTCTCTGTAAGACCATCTGGGTATAAATACAAGTAAAGCGACAATCCTTTTGATCTTTTGTTCAATGACAATTAGTTCTGAAAATATATCTGTCATTTATTATGTAGACTTTCAGGTAACATTAGAAAATATGTTTCTAATATTTTACATTATAGCCTAATATTCTTATGCCAGTATTCCTTATTTTTTCTTAGGTTTTAAATCTAATTAGAAGTATTATTAAAAATTTAAAATATGATATATGAAATGTTATTTATCTTTGTCTCAGAGATTATGTCTGAATTTTAAGAATTGTATTAACTCTCGTGACTTGCTACAGTCAATACTTTTTTATTATTAAAAACAATCCCATGAATTACTTTTATAATTACTTTTTTAAAGTACTTTATGTTCTAAAAGGTAGTTGTGAAACCAGTGTAAGTATACCTCTTCAGGAGGCTGAGGCAGTGGGATTGCAAGTTTGAGGGTCACCTAGACGTTTGAGTGAGATCAAAGCTTCTCTACGCTATATAGCAAAACTCTTTTCTTCAAATTAAAAAGAAAAATAAATCTGTAAGATTTAGGATTTTAAAAATGTTTTTGACTAGATTCATTTTTAATAATCATATTCAAACTTTAATGATATCAAGCTATAACAATGATTCTCGCACCTCCCAAACAGTATATATTTTAAAGTAAATTTAATTTTCTGTTGCCAAGTAGCATGGCTCTAAAAAATGTATTATAATACAGAGAGTAATGAGGTCATGAAATTTTTTATTTAAAAATTCTCCAGACATAAATTATAGAGTGTGTTTCAGTCAGGTTTTTTATTAGATCACAACTATTGTTCAAGTTACTTTGTATTGATTCATGATATTTCAAACACTGCCTTGGCTGAAAACAGTATCCTAATGAAGGAGGTTTATAATTGTATTTTATCATTCTTAAAGCAATCTGGTGTGAGCATTTAGAAATCGTGTTTCTTTCTATTTTAAAGTCAAGTTTTATCAAATACATTATCAACAGGAGTCAGAGGATACAACTGTAAAAATAAAAATTAATTGAAAGTTATCTTCTGATTCACATATTTCAATGTTCACAATATTTCTCTTTATATTTCTCCTCTATTGTTCAGTAGTTTTCTGTATTGTTAAGCACTGTCCCCAGGGAAAATATGATTTCCCTAAACTTTATTTGAGCATGTTTACACATGTGTTTTTCTGCCTTGTATCTGTTATTTCTTCATTTCGTTATGTGGCTGTCATAATCAAACTCATTTATTGCCACTACACTCTGAAGTTTTGAATACTGCAGTTGCTAATCTTTATTCAGTATTTATTGTTATTCTTTGTATGGATACTTTGTGCGATATTAATGTGGTTGGCCTAAAAATCTGACATCTAAAATTCAAAATGATAGAAACATTCTTCAAGGCAGAGTGGTAACTTAACTACGTGGATTTGGCTTTCTGGGATTTCAGGAACTGTAGAGAAGGCTTTTATCTTTTTTGAAATGAGTTTGAGTACTTCAGGTGAATGTCCATGAGACAGGTCATGGTTTTTGTTTGCTAAAAAAGAAAAAAGGAACCACTGAACTCAAAGCTCCAAGGCACAACAAAAATACAATCTACTTTGAATTGCACTTTAAAGAAGCAGACACCAACATTTACCAATGGCTCATACTAACATGAGAACCTGAGAGACTAAGGTCCAATTTAGAAGGAAAAGATAGAAAAGAAGTACTTTCAAAAAGCTGAAAATGTGTGGAAAAGTGATGTCACTAACCTAGGTGAAGAGTTACAAGAGAGGCTCAGAAAATGATTTTAGTAATGGGAAAGTGACATCCTGTCATATAGAGATTTGCCTTACTGTATCATATTGTAAAAGTTTTTTTTCATTTAGACTTTCTACAGGGGCTGTAAAAATGTACATACTGCAAGGATATCCAAAACATACTCTAGTGATTTACTTATAATTTTCAGTCAGTGGCTAGAGGCAAGCAGTAAATGAGCAATATTTGATTTCATGTAAAGATGAAGATTCTATGCCTATCTGAGATATTTTAAGATAGGTGTCAAATACTTCAATAAAGAATATACATTTTTAAAAAATAGTTTAAAGAAAATAACAAAATGTAGAATATGCCGGAAAATTGAGTTTAATAGTTCAACAAACCCAAAACAAATCTTTGGGGGTTGGGAATGAAGCTCAGTTTGCTTGCCCAGCATGCACAAAGTGCTATTTTTGATCTCTACTATTCCATAAATAAAACATGATGGATCACCCCTTTAATCCTAGCATTTAAGAGGTAGAAGTAAGAGGATCAGATGTTCAAGGTAATCGTTGGCTACACAGTGTCTTCAAAATCAGCCTGAACTACAAAAGACCCCTCCTTCAAAAAATGCTTTCTAAGCTGAGAAAATTCAATCAGTCCTTTAAAATATAACTTGGAAATGTAGTTTGACATCCTACCTGTGAGAGGGAGGGAGTTTAATATAGAAGGAAAAGAATTAATGAGGAGCAAAGAACACGTTGATTGATAAAGTCATAAGGAATCCGTCATAAGTCATATATATACTGATTGTAGGGGGTGTGAGTGTGGATATGTATATGTGTATAACATTCATACATACACATATAAATCTATATTATATGTATGTATACATCTTAGATAAAGTTTGCAATTTGAGCTGACAGCACTCCCCACAAGAACCATAGACTCACAGAAACCCCAGCACTAATGAGAAGCCTTCATTTAAGCTTTTGTTCAGGGTAATCCAAGTAACTCTCCAAACAACATAGCCTATTGCTACTGTGTTTGGATACCTATCAGAGTTTGAAGTTTATAATGATCACCATGGCTGTAAAGGAGTAATGGGGCACTCACATACTGATACTGTCTTAATTTGTCTTCTATTAATTCAAAGAAAAACTATGACCACAGGAACCCTTATATAGAAAACATTTAATTAGGGATAGCCTACAGTTTCAAAAGTTTAGTCCATTATCATCATGGAAGCATACAGGCAGACTTGGTGCTGGATAGTTAGCTAAGAGTTCTACATCTGGATTGCCAAGAAGCAGGAAGAAATAGACACAAGACCTAGCTTGGCTTCTGCTATCCCAAAGCCCAGCCGCTGTGATACAGTTTCTTGAATGTAGCCATACCTAGTACAACATGGCCATGTGTCCTAATTTCTTCAAATAGTGCCCTATGAGACTATGGGGTACTAGGTCATAAAAATCAACATGGTTACCTATAGGAGTAACTTATCCAAACATGTCCAGCTTCAATGCTGTCAGGGTTTGTACTGCTAATACTTCCTCCCTGAGCCAACCTAGAGTTTGCTAACATTGCTAAAGAAAACTGACACTGGATCGGGGTATGGAATGAGCCAATGACACACAGACTCTGGGTGTCAGAGAAGTGGCAATAGCAGACTTGCTTATTACAAGAACTGGACAAACATTTATACCCACCTCCCAGCATTTCATTAGTTCTCAGGTAGCCAGATGTGGTGTAATCTCTTTCTCATTGACTCATTCCATTCTCTGATCCAGTGTAAGGGTCTTTAGAAATTCTGGCTAATTCTAGGTTGGCTCAAGAAGGAAGTATCAGGACTTCACTAATTTATGACATCTTAAACACACACATACATACATATATATATATATATATATATATATATATATATATATATATGCATGTGTGCACACAATAACACGCACACACACACACACACAAACTTCAGAAGAAGAGGGCATTAGTCCAAGAGACAATAGAATGTGGATGAATTTCGAGGAGAAAGAAGGAGGAAAGGAAGTTATTCACTGTAGTTAAGGTTGTAATAATTTTCATTTTTTAAAAAATTTAAAACAACAAAGAAAACTGAATATTACAATACATGAGAAACATCTAATGTCATCTTGCAAGCCAAATACCTCATGCTCCTCTACTCCACCCTTACCATAGAAGCTGCAGCTGTCCCCATGTAAAGTCTTGTCTTCTGTAACACCCTGGTCTGGGTACTTTACTATCTCCTCTCAAAAAGTTTTTTTTAATTCTCCTCCTTCTCAAGTCTGTATTTATGGCAAATCTTTCTCATCATTCAGAAAGAGACCACATGTTATGAAAAACTCTGTTGGTAACCTTTTGCTACAAAGAGCTTTGCTTTTTCTCATGGATTTCATTGAAGGTGAAATGTCTTTAAATATTGACATATTGAGCTTTCTGATCATAGCATGCTAATTTAAATCTTCAATGTGACTCTTCCAGTCTTGATACTAGAAATGTCATCTCTCTTTTTATATTTTAGTTCCTTAGTGATTTATACTTCTCTCATTTTGCAAATTCTAATTTGCTACCTATTTGACACTTGAGAAAAGCATCTTTAGCAGTAAGCTCTCTCACTAAGTGAACACATAGAATGATCACACACAGACACACACACACACACACACACTCCAACATTCCAGAAGAGGCTAGATTATACACACTGGCTTCTTAAATGAGCATCCTTAAACACTTATAAAAATTACTACTTGTTTATTATAACACTGCCTTTAGGTATAACGCCATAAAATGAGTCGTTGGTATTGCTAGAACTTTGGCAAAAAATACTCATGAGTTAAATGGAGATAGTAAGACAATTAGGATTGTTCATTTGGCTCTGGGCAGTAGAAACCAAAATGTGGAGTTACCAGTGTTTAATGAGAGGAAATTATCATTAGCAAGCAAAAATCTGTTCCCTGGAAGCTGTTTGAGGCATAAAGCATTTTGTTGTGAATTGTTCATTATCATATATGCATTTCTCTCTCCTGGGTAACAATAAGTTTATCTTATGGTTGCCTTAGATGTCTTCTTGTCCTTCCAAAATGAAATATATAAAGTTACCTCAAATAATTTTAATTAAAAAAATAAGATGACAAATATAAGCTTAAGCTTTCATGCTCATATGAAAACATATAGAGTTATAAATCACAAGAGACAGAGCAAAGGAGTTTTAGTGTGGAGATTAAGTGTGCTTGTTTACACAGTTTTAAGAGAGAGAGACTAAGAGAGGGAGGGAAGGAAAAAAGGAGAAAAGGAAGGAGGGAAGGAGGGTGTGAGGGATGGAGGGAGGGAAGGAAGGAAGGAAGGAGGGAGCAGAGTGAGAAAAGAGAGACTTTTCATTCTTTGGTCTACCCTAGCCCCCAAATCATTGGATAATAATGATATTTGTAAAGTTGGGTTTACTTTATCCAATCTACTAAATCAAACTGTACAATACCAGAAAGATCCTACAGGAACATCAGGAAATAATGTTTTATCTCTTATCTCCAGATATTTTAACCCAGTTTAATTTATACACAATTTGTAGCTATTGTGATTTCTTGAAAACATTGTAGCATCAAATAGTACTAAATAAAGTATCAGTAACATAAGTATGACAAATATCTAATAAATCATATTGTGTTGAAAACTACATTATACATGATGATTTACAGGCTTCAGCTTTGACAGTTTGTCACCATGTGTTGTAGAAGTTTGCAAAAAGGCAAGTTATAGCTTGCCAAACTGGCCATCACTCTGTGTCCTGAGACTCGGTAGAGAGATCTTCCAGATGCTCAGACTTTGTACTAGAATTCTTTATCTTCTATAAGATTCTATTACTTAGGACCAGGAACTAAATCTAATATTGATTTAAAAATTGAAAGAAATACCAACCTTTGATCAAGATTTCCTACAGAGTCACACTTCAATATTTATTAGTGTATAGAGTAGCAAAAATTTAAGAATATTTTTCAGAGATATTGGATTAATTCACAATTTAATAATTTGGAAATATTTAGTAAATGGTATAATATGGCAGGTAAAACTTTAAGGTAAACTTCTATTTGGATGACATATTCTTAATTCTAGAAGCTATGATTTTTAGAAATTCTAACTATAAAACTTTCAATGTTAGGCAAAAGGGAAGGAATCATATTAAGAAGACATCAAAATAATGAACAACAATGACTACACTCCCATATTGGAGGTTACATAGAATGCTTCTACTTTTAAATTATTCAAAATATTATTTCATCTCTACAGAAAAATTAAAGTACAAAATTTGTAATAGTGTAGATAGAATTATAATGAATAACATTATATAAGGTCATATACTGTCAGAAAGAAAATATATTCTCCTTCAGAAAATGCATGTATATGTTTGAATGGTACACATTTTTGAAAGAAAATGAAAGGTATATTAAGTGATTAGGGAGGATTACATGTATGTAACAGATGTTTGAGTGAGAAATAGGACAGGATTTAAACTGCTTTTAAGTTTTAATTTTGTTGTGGATCTCAACTCTTAATTGGAGATAAGTACGTGCAACTATCTTTGAGAGGGAAATTGTTTGAGAGGGTCAGTGTGAAGGTCCATCATTTTGATACTGCTCTTCTAACTGTGTAAAACTTTATCAAGGTAGACTTATTTGGGGCATGATTAATTTTCTGCATGTTCTCTTTTAGTTTATTTTTGCATGCTTTCTACAATATGAATATTAAAAGTTACCCAATGCTGAAAAATCATAATGAAGTGAAAACATTTGTATAGAAAGTTCTATAGCATCCAAAATGATATAATATTGAAAATGCTAGTGAATTATTATAAAACTGAAAGTTGCTAGACTATGAAAAAATTAATAATTCATATTTAAAGTAATGTTATCAACTTAAATGTGTACCAAAATTAAATGAAATTGACTAATTGACATAAAACACCTTAAGTGACATAAACTCTGAAATTATTGAAAGAAAACAAGTAATTATTGAAGAACTCTTCCACTACTAATGAACAAATACAGCAGGACAATTTTGCAATGGCAGTTTTCTTTCAAAGCAAAAATCTGTACCTAAAGTAAAAGACAGGAGAAAAGATGAACAAAACAAAACAAATATCTCCAAAACTCCTTCCTTTTACTTTTCACAGTCCCTTATGAGCTCTGTCTCAAGACACCACAGTATTTGAAAGTGATTGCTGTAGTTCAAAACAGATAAGCAGAGCCTTGCCCTTAGAGTGTACAATGTTGAATGTTAAATTTGATAACATTACTTTAAATTTGAATTATTAATTTTTCATAGTCTAGCATCTTTTGGTTTTACAATACTACAGTGAGTGCCATAAATACAAACTCTTGGAGGAAAGGAATGAAAGGTTTCTGAGAATCCTGAGTGCGAAGGAACAACAGCCTACAATGACTCACTGGAGCTGGCCACACTACACATTTTTGGATTATTCAGAAGACTGCATTACTTGTACATAGAGAGAAAAGACAACATGGAAGATAACTTACATACATGTGATAATAATTCTGTGTAAAAAATTACCTCCTGGTGAGAAATTGTTTCAGGTGTAATATTCTGACTCACGTTGTACACTTGTAAAGTTAAAAGCTAGGAACTCTCACCCCACTTTGTGGGACATGTCTTGATTATTGACCTGTTGACTTTTATTGAACTTTGTGGTAGTTTGGTAGGTAATAAAGCCTTGGATACATACTGCCTTAGTAGGGTTTCTATTCCTGAATATACATCATAACCTAGAGGAAAGTTGAGGAGGAAAAGATTTATACATCTTACACTTCCACATTGCTGTTCATCACCACAGGAAGTCAGGACTTGAACACAAGCAGGTCAGGAAGCAGGAGCTGATACAGAGGCCATGGTGAGATGTTACTTACTGAGTTGCTTGTTAGAGAACCCAGGACTATCAGCCTAGGTATGGTACCACCTACAATGGAACCTCCCACCCAAGATCATTTATTGAGAAAAAGCCTTATAGCTGGATCTCATGGAGGCATTTCCTCAAGGGAGGCTCATTTCTCTGTTATAATTCAAGTTTGTGTCAAGGTAACACACAAAATCAGCCAATGCACATACATATATAATTTTAAGTATATATTCAATCATTTTCATAAATATCATTTATCCAAATCTTTTATTCAGCTATATAAGTGCTAATGTCATTTTTAAAATCAATGTAAAATGGAGTATGTTTCCTTAATAAGTATAATGTACCCCATGTCTTATCATAGTTGATATGAAGAGGATAATATAGTATATGTATAGGATTCATTCACATAGTTTCATATATCTACTGTGGTTTACAAGGTACTACCATGAAGACTAACTCCGACATAAAAGTATGGCCTCCATTCAAATTTTCTAGAGCATCTTTACCCCAACCTTTTACTAGTGTAGGAAATATATGCTAGCTTGGCAAAGCAGGAAGAGCTGAGACTCAAACTCTCCTGTACTCACACACTCAATTACTCCTTTAGTGCTTTCCATCCGATCTTGCTCCACTTCCTTTCAGCATCCCCTTGTGGATTCTTCCTCCCATCCCTGAGCCTTTTACTCTTGAAAGAAAAGCTTGCTCTTTCTTTCTGACTTCCTTCACTCAGGAGATTAAGTTCTGCTTTGCTTTGCTAAGTAAATTATCAGGCAATTAGACCTTTTTCTATTTTCTAAATAGACATTTATAAATCTAATAGTCTCTTCTCTCAGTCTCCTTTACTTAACTTCACATTTTAATTTTTAAATGTATTTTTAATAATTAACTAGCCCAATATATACATACATGTAACATTATACAGAGTAAATAGTTATAATTAAGAATGTGTATTTAAATATATATTGAAAAAATATATGTGGGTATACATATACATATATTTTAATATATATTTAAGAATATGAACATGTATGTAGATATACATATATGCATATAGAAACAATTTATGAAAAAAGATGCCAGAAATTTGAAAAAGAATAATGAAGGATATATGGAAGGGTTTAGAAGGAGGAAAAGGAAAGTGAAATAATGTAATATTATTATAATTCCAAAGGTAAAACTGTGTGTACAGAAATAGCTTATTTATTCTCAATTCATATATTCTACTTATGAGCACATCTAAAATTTTTTCTTGGTGAGCAGCACTTTAAATAAGGTAATTTCTAGTCTTTTTTGGCCATTAATTCCACGATTGGAGAAATTAATAAATACAACCAAAATTAAACATTGTTCTACCTATAATACCATTGTACAGTTTGGATAATGAATCTACATTCAGAAAAATTTTATGAATTGGACAAAATACTTTACAATAGACATTTCTATATGAATATTTTAAAAAAACAAGAGAAAAGCCAACAATAAACAAACAAAAACAAAAAACAAACAAAACAAACATTAAAAAAAAATCCCCAAACGTCAGTGCCAAGCTTGAGTTGCCTGCTACAAAGCATATAATGATTCTGAATTAAAAAATAAGCCTTCATTATTTTCATTCATTTGATGATTCATTCAGCATAGTAGTTATACTTTAAAAATTCTTTCTTTTTAAGTTTAGCTATGATTGGTTACGTCTATCCTCAGTTTGTAAACTTCAAATCAGATTTGTTAATCTTATGCTTCTCCAGCTACTGTGAACTTGAGTTTTTCTGGCAAAGACTAATTAAGAAAATTTTAACTAAAAAAAACTATAACATGAAATATTAATACTATGTTCATCTTTTGATTCCAATATTATATTCCATTTTGTAGTAATGTGTGCCCTACAAGAAGTGTTGGCTTAAGAGTAGAATCAAATATTACAAAGAACAGAGAGATTTCAAGCAACTCCACTTACATAAGCAATAATGCTGATTGATGCAGACACTAGTACATTCTGAAATGCTCTCTAGCTTTATTTGAATGTGAAATGTAGAGCACAACCATGGTGTCCAAGAGAATTTAGAATGTTTTTTTTTAACTGTGGCATCTTGAGAGATACACATATAACTTTACAGAACTACAATAGGGTTTTGAAAATTAAGAACCTACCTATATCACACATATAATTATATTATATAATACACACATATACATCATATACATATATACATGTATATTCTTAGGTATTTTAAACATTGTTATATATAAATTTTCATGTCAGTTATATCACATGTAATATTTTTTCCTTAGTTAAATTTGAGACAAAGTCATACTTTAATTCTCAGTCTCATCTGAAACTTCCAATTATTATTACTGGTTCACCTCCTTGCCTTCAGGAACTAAAAGTGTCTGGCACTATCGCTGGATTATAGTACCACTTTGATTTAATTTTCATTTCTTAATATTTTAAGAACTACTTAGAAGTAAAAGAAACAAGATTGAAATTCCACAGAGTACATGACATTGGCACTTGATCTTGAATGTTGACTTGACAGGACTGAAAATTATGATGGAAACAAACTCCGCACATGTTTATGGAGGATTTTCTAGATTGTGTTGATGATGTTAAGAAGATATACGGTAAGTGTGCAGAGTACCAGTCTGAGCTGGGCTTTCAGACTGTATGCAAATGTGAAACAATGTGAGTGTGAGAAATGACAGCTCTCTCTGCTTCCTGACTGTAGACCATGTGAGAGAAATGGGATAAGCCTAGTTCACACTCTTCCTGCAACAATGGACTGTCTTAGGGAACACTAACCAAGATAATTCTTCATTGCTTAAGTTATTTAGTTAGAAATTGTATGGGAGCAATGATATAATATACATAACCTTATATAAAATATACAAAACAGAGAAACAAATGAAAGTAGAAGATTAACTGAAGGACATCTACTCCATAAAGTAATGGCTCTTAACCTGTGGGTCATGATCCCTTTATGGGCAAAATAACCCTTTCATTTATGGGGACTGCATATCAAATATCCTATATAGCAGTTATATACATCATACCTAAATTACAGTTATGAAGTAGCAATGAAATCATTTTCTGTTTTTTTTTGGGGGGGTCACCACAACATGAAGAACTATATTAACGAATTGCAGCGCTAGAACTGTTGAGAGCCACTGCCATAGAGTGTGACAGGAGATGAAGAGAATAAATGTGGATCTCTTTGTACAGTAACAAATGTATTAACATGAGAATTTGGGCATGATTTCCAAAGCCTTTGAGTAGGAAAATACATATATCTTTGAAAAGAATGAATATTATAGAACATAAGTTACTGCAGTAGTTTGAGTATATTTGGCCCAGAGAGTGGCACTATTTGGAGGTTTGGTCCTTTTGGAAGAAGTGAGTCACTGTAGGCATTGTCATTAAGACCCTTCTTCTAGTTTCCTGGAAGCCAGTCTTCTCCTAGCAGCCTTCTGATGAAGAAGTAATACTCTTACCTCCCCCACCCCCATGCCTGCTTGGATGCTACCATGCTCCAAACTTGATGATAATGGATTGATTCTCTGAATCTGTAAGCCAATCCCAAGTAAATGTTGTCTTCATAAGAGTTTCTGTGATCATAGAGACTGATTTAGTGGTATTTTGGTGAAGAATGTGGCTGCTTATTGCCATTGTTCCAAAAATCTGCCTGAGGCTAAGGTGGAAAGATTTAGATTAATTACTTTGAAAAAGAAGTCTCAAAACAACCTGGTATAAATTCTGTTGTGTGGTTGCTACATCTCACTCTTACAATGAATGTTTTAATGAAAAGGGGCAAACTGAGAAAGGAAAAATACAAAATATATGATTCAAGTATTAAAGCCACACCAGGAAGTAAAATAATGCTGAATCCAATGTTCAAGAAAAGAAACATATTAAGATAGTGGTGACTTTGGGGCAAGATACTACCCAGCTTAGCTTAGGTAAAAGTATGGTGCTAAAAACCTTTAATCCTGCAGGACAAGAGGCAAGCAGATCACTGAGTTCAGGCCAGCTTGATATAGAACAAGTTCCAAGCAGAGAAATGATAAAGTCCAGGGATGGTGGTCCACCATTTTGATCCCAGCATTCAGGAGATAGGCATTCAGTTATCTGAGTTCAAAGTCAGGTTATAATACAAATAATATGATAATCAAGCTCAGACAGAGAATAAAATCATTGAAAACAGAAAGCTAGTGATAATATAATAGAACAAGGGGGGGCAAGTTCCAGCCTCAGCAAGTAGCAGAACTCAGCAACTTCACCCATTTGGCTCTGGCTTTATAGTCAAGACAGGAGACTACTGGGGCAATTGATGCTGGTTAGGTGAAGCTAAGAAATTAGTGATGATTAAGAAGAGTACAGCAACACTGAGGTGAAATCTTCTGGGAAGTGTTTTTTGAGATCACAAAGACACTATGTTCCAGAGATAGCCAAAGTTGTACCCATGTTGTAGCTTTATTTAGTAATGTGTAAGAGTCACCCAGGTGGTACTGGATTTGAAGGTATAAAAGAATCATGGAGAGCAGCTGAGGATTGTCACTGAGATGCCATAGAAGGCCATTGGTGAAGGTGCAGCCTCAGTTGCAATTGATGTCCCAGGAATGAAGGGACATGCAAAGAAGTTGAGGCTTGGCACCATGAAGAGAACAAATGAGAGGGTATTAGTGAAGCATAGTTGCAGCAGAAGGACAAAGAGTATTAGAGATGACAGACCCGTGGAATGACCACTGAGGACAGCAGCAGCAGTGGAGTGGAGTCAACCAGAACCTAGAATACTAGAACGTAGAGCTGGAGACATGACACAAGTCATTTGGAGGAGCCCAGAAGATCATGTATGGATCCCAGACATTGAAACAAGAAGCTCTATAATGTTGAAGTTCACTTAGAGACCCCAATATATTAAAGATGACAGAGACATGGGATAAGTGCCTAGGAAATCTGCTAACAGAGACTAGAACCAGCCTAGAGAAAGAAGTTTATTGCACTCAACAAAGATGAACAGGGAATTGGAGATCTGAAGTTTACTTTGACATCAAACATGAAGATGAAAAGTTTCAAGTTGGCTAGCTAGTTTCTTGTCTTTCTTTGGGGATTGCAGTTAAGTGATTAGATAAATCTCAGAAGAGATTTTAACTTTGGACTTTAACATTGTTGAGACTGCTATAGACTATCGGGACTTTGGAAGTTGGAGTAAATGTATTTTTTATTATGCTATGGCTAGGTATGGCCCCCATAGAATCATGTGTTTGAAGAAGCTTTTGGGGGCCAGGGAGTGGAATGTGGTAGTTTGAATATGTTTGGCCCAGGGAGTGGTACTATTTGGAGGTATAGCCTTGTTTGAGAAAGTGGGACACTGTGGACGTGGGCTGTAAAACCCTTGTCCTAGTTGCCTAAATGCCAGTCTTCTCCTAAAGGTCATCAGATGAACATGTAAAACCCTCAGCTCCTTCAGTCTCATGCCGGCCTGGATATGCCATCCTCCCACCTTGATGATAATGGATTGAACCTCTGAATCTGTAAACTAGCACCAATTTAATGTTGTCTTCATAAGAGTTGCTGTGGTCATGATATCTCTTCACAGGAATGGAAATCTTAACTAAGCAAAGTCCAGTGATCATAGTCAAAGTCCAGTCTCCCATAATCATAGTTTCTAAGGGCTTATCAGGATGATACTGCCTTGCTTGTTCTTTGACTATTTGTGTTTATTGTCTTGCATGATCCTTGACTAATTTGCTTCTCTTGAATTGCTAGTTGCTCAACCTAGAACTGACCTTAATACTTGCATTTAATTAAAATGACACGAAAGCATATTGGGAATTTTTTTTACATGATCTTGATGATCTTAATTTGTAAGTGATATATGTCTAGAAAATATTCTATTTCATTAAGATTTTCCAATTTTGGGGAATATAGGCTTTTGAATTAAGACCCAATGATTCTTTGAATTTCCACTGTGTCTGTTGTTAAGTATACCTTTTCATTTCTGATTTGGATACTGTCTCTCTGTCTTTTGATTTGTTTAGAACTTCAAATAAATTCAAATGAACAGAAAAAAAGATACTACTGTATTTTGACCAGTATTTCTGTAACTTCATGTATTAATAAAGAGCTGAAGCAGGGGATCACTGAAAAAAAAAAAAGAAAAAGAAACCCTAACTAAGACAGTCATATTCAAATAAAAAGTAGAAAGAAAAAGAAAGAGACTCTTTGATGAAATTTGTAGCTATATTATTGTATGTTAATGTTTTCAATAATATGAAGTGAAATTTCTACTGTGTTGTTGGTCTCTCATTTCTCTTCATATTGGTTAGATGTTAATATTAAGTAAAATGAATCATACAATGTATAATTACTGCAAATAGTAATCACCCAGTTCTTCTCAAATGCAAGGAAAACAATTTATTCTAAAGTTCATTTAAATTTTATAATATATGAGAAGTAATTTTCATTTATTTAATTTCTTTAATGCAATAATTACTAAATTATAATTTTATTAATTATCAGAAAAATGGTATAATATATGCTTAATTCCTCTTTCATGCCATATATCACCATTTTAATTTATGAAAATACTGACTCCTGAGGACAGAATTCAGGTTTTGTTTGTTACTAATAAGCAACATCTAGAAGGTTATCTAACACGACAAGAATCTAAATTCATATTAGGTGAATATTTGCTTACTGATTCACAGATTACTCCTTCATATCAAGTATCATTATTATCTTTCTATCCAACTAGAGGCATAGATGAATATCCTGCGGAATTTTCTGAAGATTTTCAACTTTAACTTATATTTGTCTATATAACAAATTGTTTATATTTAGCTTAATTGTTGTTGAGATTTATTATCGTGACATTACTATCTGGAAATTCAGAAACAGTTGAAATGCTTTGTATAGTTTTAAATAGCTAGATCCAACTATATAAATCCATATTCAGATGCCATGAACTCTGCAGACATACTTATCTTTATTCCTCTATATCTATTGAAGGAGAAAAATTGCTCCTCTCACTATTTCTGGCACTTCTATCTTTCATGTTCTGTTAGGGTTGAGGATGATGGGAAATACAAAACCAGGCAAGATAATTATGTAGTGGGAAGAGAAAGAAATGATAAATCTTCTATTTCTTGACATATCTTTGGCACTGAGGCAAAGTTGCTGACAGTTATTCTGGATGCTGGGAATGAATGAGAGAGTTTGTCATGACCATGTTAAGGTGTCAGGCTTCACAGGCAGAACACAAAAATCTTTTCTCTATAAAGTGTTTATCAGCTACAAAGTTCAAGAACATGTCTGTCTCTCACTTTCAGCCTTTGAGATTTTACAATAAAGCAGGCACTGAAGTTGCCAAAAGTTAAAAGATTTCTGTTCTTCACATCTTGGTCATCAAAGGTGGTAGAATTTTCTTTAGAACCTGTGCCTCTTGTAGTTTTGAAAGAGACTCTACAAGTTCATGCTCTCATGATAAAAGAAAAGCCAATTAATATTTTATATCATTAGTTTTCATTATTCCATTAATGATTATTTAGTGGTGAGTTTTGGTTGCATGTCTTGACTTACTCATATTTTCATTATTTACATTATTAGCAATATTCATTAAAGATAAAAAGCAAACAGAAAGAACACAAGAACATCAAATTGATATAATCATATATATATATATATATATATATATATATATATATAAAATAGAAAAGTTTTGGAATATATATGTGTGTGCATGCAAGACATGAAAACTTGAGATGATATATATATATATATCACACACACATACACACACACACACACATATCCTTCCAATTTTTCTATATTTGCTTCTCACTCAATTTTAAGACATTTACAGATACAAATATAGTAAACTTTAAACTATGTCTTTCTTGTCTCTTCTTTTCAAATTAAGTACTTTATCTCTCTTTTGTGACAGTCCCAGTCCTCATTTCTGATCATTAGTAAGTCTATTGCTATCATACTTTTTCAGGAGGTCAAGTCTAGGCAGGAATGTTGGTGAGACTTCAAGGCCATAGCTTCTCTGACATTTAAGGTCACAATCTCACAGAAAACTTTCCATTCGTCTGCTTCTTTCTGACTCACTCTTATGTAATGATCCCCAAAGGAAAAGAGCAGGGCTTTTTTATATCAGGACTCTTGTTTGAAGTGAGGAATGTAGACTCTAAACTCTGCCTAAAGGGCTAGCCCATTTTTGTGAATCTTTCCTTGATTCATTTACTAGGACAGGGGTTCAGAAAGCATTCTAAGGAGAGTAGTTTCTGTAATGCTTATATATATTTCTTGATAGTTTTTTCAAGATTATTATCATCAAAAATATTCTTATAATACATCTCAGTGGATTGAGGAACAGAAGACAGAGGGGTTTTCTGATTGGATCAAAACAAAGTACTCTACAACATGCAATAATATTTTTGCTTTATAAAACTGGGAGCTAGTGTACAAATCCAAAATATGTTCTCTTCCATTGTTTAAACTTTTGCATGGGATTTATCAACCAAAGGGAACCAAAAGCAATATAAATTTCATTTTTTGATGTTCTGTTATAAACAATATGATTCATCTCTGATCCAGGCACCACACTCTAGCAAAATCCAGGCAAGTAGACAACATCTTAGAACCTCTTTGTTCTCAACAATCCTTAAGGTGACTGACTACAAACAGGGATACTGACATATAGGTCATCTTAGAAAAGAGGAAAGCCTGATCTAGTCATATGTTGAAGAATTCTTTGGGAAAATTTAGTGCAATGTGTGCTGCTTCTATGCCTCAATCAAAAGTAGGAATTGACGGAGTATATGCTTGAATTTTATAGGATAAATCTGATCATGGAAGATACACAAGGAGAGAGGGTCTGTTCTGGTATTGATACTGATATTTCAGTAGCTTTCAAGGTAGAAGTAACATTCTCCATCTTTCTACTTAAAATTCCATGGCCCCTCTGAGATATGTGATAAAATCTACCAACATTATGGAGACAAGATTTTTTGGCAGACTATATATAAGCACAGGCAGAATGTAAACACATTCGTGATCTGTTGTCTGCTATTTAAAGAAAGACAACACTTTTTTTAAAAAACTGTATCTCCCAAACAGAAAAAACACATTGTTCTCTGTTGTGAATATAGTACCATATTTTATTTCTGTGAGGGACAACAGCAACAGGAAGTAGCCTTCATTTTGCTACATTTTTGAGGTAATAGACATAGGGCCTCCCATATAGGAGTATATCATCCTTGAAAGCTATGTATTAGCTTGTTGCTGAGCTGCTCTGGAAACAAGTATCTACTGACTCAACATAATTAGAAAGCAGATACTTCTATTTTCTATAGTAACCATTAGACTTCACAGATTACAGGCTGCAAATCTACCAAAAGGAAATTTTATTATGCTCAAGAGCACATCTGACTAACTCTGGTGAGATCACATCTTTATATTTAAATTTTATTCTCTCTCTTAGGTATTTATGACCATTTTTTCTCTTACTATACATATTTTTAAAAAGTTAGTCCCAAGAGTCACATGGACCACTTTCAATATAAATAGGGATATTCTTATTCATGATTTACTATTTAGAAACAAGAGGTACACCAGAAGTTCTTCAATCTAAGTTCTTCCTCTAATGAAATCAGAGGAAGTTAAGGGTATTCCTCTCAGGAGGTATGACACCATCTCTTGTCTATTTGACAATGATCTATGTATCTACATAGCATAAAAAACTACATATATCCATTTGAAAAAACTGTTTTCTGAGTTAAGTATGAACTTAAGAGAGAAAAATGTAAGTGACATATTATGTATATAATGATTGTATGTAGACTAATATACAACCTTTTCAGTGTTTTTTAAAATAAGGAATGTATAGCAAAAATAGAAATGTTGCCATGTTCTTGCTGAGAACAAAACACAGCAAACACAACAAGCTGCAGAGTTATTATCCAGCAATGTCAAATGCTAAGCAAGAATCACTTCACAGTAAGCCAAAGTACCATCACCCAGTAGGAAATTGAAGATTAACACAGAAGAAGCTTATAATCACATTAGTAATGGTAGTTATTACTGCAGCTGTAATAAAATCTGGGTCATTTAAACAAAGAATCTAAAAATTTTAAAGGAAAAGTGGTTTGTTTTCAAACATAGTTGAAGCCATGTATTTTAGGTTTCAAAGCTGTCTATATTTATTTACTTTACAGGAATAAAAGACATCGAATCATTTCTGCATGGCATCAATCTGCAAAGAATATATCAATAAGAAAAGATTAAAAACTGGAAGCTATATCTTTTAATGTCAAATTGATGTTACCTGAAGTAGATTTATCTTTTCGTATAAAAATACCATATCATATGAAATATATGAAATAACGATGTTGGATAACAAGGCATAAATCTTAATGAGCCCCAAAAGAAAAGAAATACGTATGATGACTTTTTGGAATTAGTCTAAATTTATATCCAGGAGAGTATCTATGCCACAGTTCGGGGCAGGAGGAATGGATCCCGAGTCTGCTGGGCTTCTCAGAGTTCCCAGCTGCTGTGCTTGTTTGTGAGAGTCCCTTACCTGTTACCCTGCATGCCGCTGATCTTCTGGAGGTCTGTGGGGTCTTCAGAGGAGCAGACAAGCTGAACTTCTGCCCCAGCAGAAGGCAGAGGCGAGAAAGAACATCAACGTATAAAACACAAGAGGATCAGTTGATGTGGTGAAACAGGAAACTCAGGAACCCTCTCAAAAGTTCCTAGTCCCGTTAAAGTATGAATTAAGAATGGGCTCAAATAGAAGCACAAGGACAATTTTATTAAACTTTAAAAGAAATCCCTAGGACAAGCAAGCTGGGAACCTCAGCTGTCTGGAGGAGGCAAGTGAATGTGTGAGGGGAAAGCACGTGACCAGAGTTGCCCTGCATGTCAGACACATGGCCAGCTAGCATTCACGTGGCAGCAAGAGAGGCTCTACAGAAAGATGAAGAAAAGAAAAAGTGTCAGGAGAAAAGTAGGAAAAGTTAGGTAAAGCATTCTAGGGAAGAAATAAAAGAAAAATTTATATTATTGCAAATAATTCAAAATGTGAGCTGATGTATGATCCTTACACGGCTGCAGCCACTAATCTTGTGCTTGATAGGTAGGAGTGCACACACACACACACACACACACACACACACAAAGACACACCAGACCATGCCTCAAAATACTTTGGTTTTAGATAAAATCAAACTTTTTTTATTTGGAGAAAAGGATAGTTTATAATCAGGTGGCATTCAGTCTACAAACTCCACAAAGTTCTTTTTTTTTTTTTCAGATTGAAACACAATATGGTCTTTCTTACAGTTTTATTTTGTCTCATCTGGAAATGTAGTGCTGGGCATTTGCTTCATGTGGATTTATTTGACTAATCAAATGATAGCCTCAGTATGGGTGAAGTAAGGTTCCTATGATTGGCCAACTATTGAAGGGGCTGGATGTTAGATAAGAAATCATTCAGCTCATATACACACTAAATCAAATTACAGATGCATCCTCATCTGAACTTCTGTTTAAAAATATTTCAAAAGATATTCTCTATAAATTCTAACAATATAATCACGATAAAACTTATTGTAACTGACAACACAGGACAGACTTTTGTTAATATAAATATCAATAATTCCATATCCATTTAAATTAAAATGTAGGAAAAAGGAATACAGAATACATCAGATGAAGAAAAAAAGTCAGTGTTGAGTTGGTAAATTTAAATGTAACCTTGGAAAATGTCTCATTACACTTCTGTGTTCTGAGCTATGTTAGCCACAGGCCTTATTATAGAGGCTTTCTTACTTCCTGTCTTCCCTCTGGTACAGTCTACTTTGTGATAGAAAAGACTTTAATTCACTCTTTGAATCTCTTCCTGATCAGGGGCCCAGCATGGTTTTTGTTTCAACTCTGTACTACCTATATTTCACACAGAAAAAGATTAAAGTTTCATTAAACATATATCAAATTTTTGAAGCATTATAAGACACTATAAAAGACAAAATAGTCACTTGAATCTCTGAAGATTATTATGGAAAGGCCAAATCAATACTGAAATAGATTCAGTATAGGCAAAAGTGACCTAAAAATAAAGGTGAAATAAATAAAAATGAAGTATGATAGACTTCTGTAACATTAACTTCTATTTAAAAAAAGACTTTTAGTCAAGGCTTATTATCTATAAGTTGGAAAGGAATGAGAAGTATGAGGCCATATAACACTGAATATGGAGTTTCAGAGATGAAAACTAAAATCTCTGAGGAAGTTCATCACAGAAATCCATGAAGCAAACGACCATAGAAAGGAAAGTAAATGTATACTGAGAGATAGCTTATCAAATATGAGTATTTAATTTTTTTTTGAGTATTTCACTACAGTCAAGTGGAGATTTATTTTCATTTCATTTAGGAAAAAAACATTAAATCAAGACTAGGAGTCAATACCACATTATCCCTATCTGCTTCAGCAAGAAGAAACTGGTTTAGATCGTATGCTTTCATCTAAATGAATCTAACCTTAACTCGCATAGGATTCATTTCTTCTCTGCCTTTGTGGCCTCCTTTTTCTTGTTTATTTAATCTTTAAATTTCATGCAATAGATATTCTATTGGTATATAAATATTAAATTTTTTAAACCACTTAAAAAGTCAAATACACACACACACACACACACACACACACACCATTCTTACAGTTTCTATAACTACTGATGTTTTAGGAGATATTTCAAATTAAAACCTTAAATTTAAATGCTTATCTCTCTATACTGTTGCTAAAATAATTTATATTCTCCTTAATAGAGGGTGATGTGACCATACTTAATATTTTCTTTAATGACAAGATAGCAAATGATAATCATACTACAATTCACAGACCCAGAGAGGCTAAGTAACTAGGGGCGTTCAACGAATAAAGGCATGGATATCACTGAGATGGAAAAATAGCTCAGGTCTGACTGATACTGTCTTCCTGGACAATAACCAGATGCTGAATAGACCAGAGACCTAGGATAGCACCAAACATTACTAGGAAAAAAGTAAATAAAATGAAATCATTCCTATAGACTAGAGCCTAGCCTAATCTGAGAGGCTTCATCCAGCAACTGATGGGAACAGATAACAGAGACTCACAGAGACTCAAACTCTACGCCAAGCTCAGCGAATCTTGTGGAAGACAGGGATGAAGGATTGTAGGTGCACAAAGGTCAAGGACACCCAAAAGAAAGTGGCCAACAGACTCAACTAAGCTGGGTTTGGGTTCACAGAGATTCAGAGAATGAAGTGGCAGTCACGGAACCTTCATGGGTCTCGGCAAGGTTCTCTGCACAATAATTTATGTTTAAGTTAGCTTCATATTCTTATGTGATTTCTAACAGTGGGAATAAGGGTTGTCTGACCCTTTGCCTGAGCTTGGGACATTTTTACTCCTAGTGAGTTCCCTTGACCAGCCTTAGTAGGAGAGTATGTGCCTATTCTTATTTTAAACTGTTGTGCCGTGTTGGTCTGATATCTTCAGGAGGTGTGCTCATTTTTGAAGGGAAAAAAGGGAGGAACGGATCTTGGAGAGAGGGATAGAGAGGGAGGGACTGGAAGGAGTGGAGAGAGAGGAAACTGAAGTACAGATACGTCCTTTATAGCAGAACATCCTCTCTCCCGTATTTGCTTCAGCAAAACATTCCTTCACAAGTCGGCCTTAGCTTTTCACAACTGTGTCCATTTTAAGGAAAGGATCCTTCACGTGTTTGCCCCAGCAAAACACCATCCAACTGACTTTCCAAACAACCGTTAAGTTTCCATTTCAAAGTTCTACTTGTTGTGAAGGGGAGCATTTTTTTTACAATAAAAACATAAATTAGAGATAGTAAAGGTATCTACATAAAATACAATGCATAAAAGAAATAGCAAATATATGCTTTTACATTTCATTCCCAGTCCAGCAATTATGATGGCTTTGCCTGGAGACAGGTTTACCTATATATCCTAGATGTCCTTAAATTTGGGATTCTCCTCCCTGTTTTACAAATGCATAGAATACAAGTAGGGTAGGTATCACTGCACTTGGCACACAAGTGATTCTTACTCTATTTTGATAATTCAAATAACATCCTTTTAAAATTATTTTTTAACTCATTTTTTCTCTAAAAGAAATAAAAATAAAAAATCTAACTTCATAGATTCTGATTAATATTCGACTTAAGGTTAAGTGGGTAAATATCCCTTTTATGGTTTCTGTGCTTTCTATGAGCTATCTAATGGAACACCATAAATTAATGCCTCACAAATCAATATCTATCTAACGCACTGGTAAATGTGCATATTTCATTAATTTTGAATTAGTTCATCTATCGTAGAACTGGGAAAGTATTCTGAGTGAAGTCATCCTGGCTAATGACTGATTGGTAGCAAAGAGAAATCTCACAGAAAAAGTTGGCAAGTTAGCAAATGATTAAAGTCTCATTGATACTGTCTATGAGTATATGTGAACTTCTCAGTTTCCCCACGTGATCCTTTCAAAGCTTCTGTCCTCCAATCACAGATTTTTCCTCTCCATTTTCTACCTAACTCTTCTAGTTCAGGAGCTGTCTTTTGTGCTCAAAGAATTCCTTTTGAAGTCTCCTTTTGAGCCTCATTCTCTTCCCTTTTCCTGCTACATATATCATCCTGAGTGCATGAATTCAACAACTGTTTGACTAGGTATTCATATCTCTGTCAGGATTCACCTCTCAGAAAGCCAAATTAAGTGAAGCAATGCCATTGGCCATTGCTCACACAACTGTAGTTTTGTGAAGTGAATATTTTGTTTCTTAGATAACTCAGTAGTTTATCTGCAGTGGCACCTCTTAGGCATAGCCCTTGATTATGGTGCTGGACTCACTCATGCTTTGTGTTTTTAGGGGCATCATCTGGGTTTTAGAAGGCTCAGGTCCCCCTGGTTTGATCTCTGCCTGCTTTCTGACAGGCTAACGGAGACACTCACAGCAGATAACAAGGAGAGGAAGGGAGAAAAGACTTAAAGCTCTTTCTACTTCACTGCTGACAGTTCAGTGGGAAAAAAGGAACTCAGGAGCCAGCCTACACTTTGAACTGAACGTGAAGAAGACGTGTTTGGTGTTTGTAACTTTTTTCTCTCTGCTCTCTGCTTATTCTGTGTCTTTTTTTTTCCAAGAGCCTCTTCAAAAATGAGTAAAAAATAGTGTGTAAGGTGGTAGTGTATTCCAAAAAGACACCCAGAGCATATTAATACCTTGCATGCTTATTCTTGTGACTAGAATGGATAAATTTCTCCAAAGAACAGATCCGGCACTTTAATTATTGTATTGAATTTACTCATCATAAGAACTTGCATTAAATACTAGTATATACCACCCTTTCTACAAGGCACTGTGAGTTTAAAGTCAGCCCATTTTCACTTCTTTTTTTTAATTTTTAAATACATTTAATAATAAATAAATACATGAAATATAGTATCCTTTATTTTTATGTTCTTTTTAAAATTTATTTTTATTTATTTTTTAAAGCAAATCATAATTTTTACTTATTCACACAGGGATTATAAACGCAAAAAGGCAGGACATGAGGAAGAGGACGACACCGAAGCATGGGTATTCAGGGGGAGTACAGATATCTTTCAGAACAGGGTATTGGCTGGGTGAAGGTTCAGGGGACAGATTACTATGACTCTGCTTAAGATTCACTTGTCCTTATCTAAGTTGGTATTATCCGCCAAGGCTACCTACGTATTTACAAGGTCTATGACTGTCCCTCGGACAATTATCTCGCCAGCAAGAATGCACGCAGACACCAGGTCCTTCTGCAGTTCTTTATTATGATGTAGAGAAAAGACCCCAGGCCCCGAGAAGGCACTGTTTTTATACCCCCTGGAGAGGCGTGTACATTTCTGGTTGGCGCTTTGCCCATAAATGTATATATGCCCCGGGATGGGCTGTGAATTGGCGCTCTTTTTCCCTTGCACAAAGGCAGTAAATCTTAAGTTTTAAGATTAAGGAGAGCATCGGATGCCAGCGCCATCTCTGCCCACTACGGCTCTCCACATCTCCCCCTTTTTGTTTTAATAAGAATCACAGGCACTGGCCAATGTCCCGTGTCTTAGGCTAGCTGACGTGAATCCATAACCAGCACCAATGAAAAGTGAGTTCCCTGTCTTAGGCAGCGGGAGTTGTGCACCCACACCTGGCATTCTCTTAATGTGCGCCCCAGGTTGTGGCCACTCGCAATGCCCGTCATGGGGTGGACTCACAGCTAGTGGTGTGCTTCTGGCTTATGGCATCAACCTATTCCCATCATTGGGACCAATGGCAGCTGGCCTGGAGACGAAAAGATGGACCTGTCCTTGGCCTGTCTAGCTCGGTACCAATCATGACTCAAACTCAAGCCTGATCAAGCAAATTCCATTATGGGGGAATAAGCGATCAAGGACTAATAGTTTAAGACGGTCTCCCTTACCCTACCAGGTGCAATGGAAACAAGTCCTCTGGGTGCAAGGGCTAAGGGAAACAGAAAGAAATGCAAACACCCATCCCTGTGCAATGGAGTCATCTCCCAGGGGTGCAAGGGCTGTTTGCCTCAAATTCAGGTACCAGAGCTACACAGACAAGACCAGCCAGGCTAATACTCCTCACCGACCCAGTGCAATGGGCTGAGCCCTTGGGATGCAACGGCTGAGGGATCTGTTTGCTGGCTATTTCTTTAACATGGATAACCAAATTTCGGGAGATGAACCTTGTTCTAAGGCTGCAAGTGCTTGGGCAATAACGACCTTGTCATGTTTCTGTTGAACTCTGAGCTTGCAAACCAACCAGAGCATGAACACTAATCCGCAACACAGGGCTGTACCAAACAGGCCTACTCCCACCCACTCTTTAAAGAAAGAGAAGGCCGAAGAGATCCAGGAGGAGAGTCCTTCAGTCAGTGAAATGTCCACACGCGTTGAGTTGATGGCTGCTACCGCTGCTCGCAACTTCTCGAGAAGTTCATCAAATCCTTCTGACCATTCTCCTGCTAGGTAATGAGACAATTGTCTGGACAAATTAGCTGCTCGAGTAAAGTTTTCATATTGAACACTAGTAATACAGAAGGCTCCCAG
>NW_021620961.1:5229240-5255594 GCF_004785775.1 Grammomys surdaster
AGTCCTTCAGTCAGTGAAATGTCCACACGCGTTGAGTTGATGGCTGCTACCGCTGCTCGCAACTTCTCGAGAAGTTCATCAAATCCTTCTGACCATTCTCCTGCTAGGTAATGAGACAATTGTCTGGACAAATTAGCTGCTCGAGTAAAGTTTTCATATTGAACACTAGTAATACAGAGGGCTCCCAGATTTCTTTCACATCCCAATAGTGCCAGTTGAAAGAGAATATCTATCCTTTCTTCTACCAAGTCTAGGCGCTGATTAACAATCATCAATCCGCCTTTCAATTCAGCACTCGTAGAAGTATGAATGTTGACTGCCTCTGCCACTGTAGTGGATAGCTGATTTAAAGCTGCAGCCATTTGGACTATGGTTATCATAGCAATCCCAGCAGCCGTAGCTGCAATGGCACTAACTGATATCGCCGTCACTATGGCTGCAGTTATACCAAAGTCTCTTTTTTGTCTGAATAATGATAGGGTAGAGGGGGTATCAACAGGAACAGGAACCCATCGTGGCACCCTGGCAACCATGGCATGCTTAGCTTGTCCAACAGCCCAACACTGTGACATCATGCATGAATCATTAGTGCAGTTTTCAAATGAGGAATTTGAAAGAATAAACAAGAAGGGGGAAAGACACATGCTGGGGTAGGTGAAAATACCATTTGATTTACCGTTTGTTTTGTTAACTCCAGTAATTAACTGAATAGGCTTTGTCAACCGAGGGGTCTGATCTGAACTCTGTTTCACCATAGTTCCATTAATAACTCCTGTAAAGGATGCCCTTCCTGCCACTCTGCCCTGGAGAAAGGCTAGGGGGTTGAGGTCGGTACAACTGCCATTAATCCCACAAAGTATCCATTTGTGAAAGGGATTCATACTAATGCCCTGTAGAAAAGGACCTTCTCTCATCACCGAGTCAGCTCCAGGATCCCCCAACATACTGGGTGAAAAGGAAAAAGTTTCATTGGTATCTGTCCATCGTGTTACTCTGGATTGACAATCAGACCAGGGCAGAACAACTCCCTCATCTTCTTGATTACAAAAGGGAGAAACCTTAGGTTGACAAGGATGCTCTCCATCAATAAGTTTGGGTGATAAAAATGTTCCATTTATCCAAATGGCTGGTTGCAAAAAGGACTGTGAGAACTCTTTGACGTAACTATTATCCTTTTCATTATTATTCTTTTCGGTTGTTAATTTAACCCAGCTTCTCTTGTCATAAAACCACCCCAAGGTTCTCTTCGAGAGAGTTATACAGTTACCTGTCTCAGTAATCTGAAAACAGAGAGAGCCCCGTTCAGGCAAGGAGCGATTTTCCCCCAGGGGGGCATGGGTTTTATCATAGGGAAGATAAGGCAGCTCCATGGTTTTATTAGTTGTAAGAAATCTTGGAAACACCACGGCATCATGTCTAACAGGTATGGGTTTAGGAAAAGCAGATAGTATAGCCCATCGTTGTTCCCCCCATATACTAGGAACCCAAATCTGGAGGATCCAAATTAGGACTGGAAGCGTCTGCAGATGAATCCTTCGGGGGGTCATCTTCAGTTGTCATGACCCTTCGAGTCAGTCACTCTGGTAGCCAAAATGGATTGTCTTCTTCCTGCGGAAAAACACAAACAGCTCCCCTGGATCTTATTAAAATAGGATCCGGGCCTTTCCATTGTCCGGTCAAGACATCCTTCCACTTGACCATCTCTTTTGGCCTATCAGGCTCTAAGCAATGGCAGTCAGCAGCCGAATGGCCCTGACTGTCCAGATTTAAAAAATTGAGAGTAAAGAGTGCTATAGAAACAGTTACTCGTGGCACTGAGGGTAGAGCCTCCTCGACTCCCCCTTTTTGTTTTATTAAATAAGATTTTAGAGTGCCTTGTTTTTGAGGATTGTACGGAAGACCCATCAGGTGGATCACCTCCATTTCGCGACAAAATTGTCCAAACTTTTGAGACGTATGTGCTGGTCCATTATCTGTCTTGAGAATTTTAGGCTTTCTCCAGGCACTCCAGGCCTCAAGGCAATGTTGGATAACATGTGCTGCCTTTTCTCCCGATAAAGGGGAGGCAAAAATGATTCCAGAACAGGTGTCAATAGAAACATGTAAATATTGAAGTCTCCCAAAGGATGGAATATGGGTAACATCCATTTGCCAAATCTGCAATGGTCGAATTCCTCATGTATTAATTCCCACATGAGGCACTGGTAAAAATTGACAGCAATTCTGACATTGAGTAACTATATCCCTAGCCTCTTTTCTAGTTATATCAAACCAAGGAAGTAATGTCTCTGCTGTCACATGAAATTTTTTATGAAAATCTTTGGCCAAATCCAATTTTGAGGATAGGACGATAGCAACCAACTTTGTGGCTCGATCTGCCAGGCCATTTCCATGAGACATTGGACCTGGTAGACCTGAGTGAGCCCTAATATGTGTAATAAAAACAGGATGTCTCCTATAAACCAAGGCAGATTGAATCTTTTGAAAAACTTTTGCAAGCCTGCTAGATGGTCTAATTAATCCAGCAACTTCCAAGACTTTAGCTGCATTTACCACATAAAGGGAATCAGATACAATATTTAAGGGGCCTGGAAAGATTTCTAAGACTTCCAGTACCACTAAGCATTCCACAATTTGAGGTGAAGTTTCATTATATTTTTTAGATGTAACTCTATCATCAACCACATAAGCGCCTACTCCTGTTTTTGACCCATCTGTATATACCATTACCCCATCTGGGAGCGGCTTCTGGGATATGATATGTGGAAATAGCTTGAGTTAAGGCAAATTGTAGAATAGGATGTTTAGGATAGTAATTATCTATTTGGCCATTAAAGGAAGTGACTAACACCGCCCAAACATCAGAGGTAGCAGTTAATATTTGAACCTGATGTGCAGTATAAGGTACTACCAGAACTTTAGGCTCCCTACCAAAATGAGTAACAGCTGCTTTTAATCCTCGAAGGGCAAGCTGAGCAATTGCATCTGGATACCATTCAATAATTTTTGCAGGAGATGCATTGGGATGGATCCATAATAAGGGCCCATCCTGCCATAACACAGCAGTTGGCAGATGTCTGGTTTTAAAGACACACAAATTAAAAGTTTTGGTCTCATCAATGTGTTTTAGCTGGGCCTCTTGCAAGGCATCCTCTACCAATCGCAGGGCACGGCTTCCAGCCGGTATTAGTGTTCTTGGTGAGGAAATCTGAGAATCTCCTTCTAAGATGTCAAACAAAGGTTTTAATCCAGCAGAGGGAATTTTCAAAAATGGTCTTAACCAATTTATATCACCTAATAATTTTTGAAAATCATTTAAGGTATGTAAATGATCTCTGCGAATTTCTAATTTTTGAGGAACTATTTTTTCAGGGTAAATAACTGTCCCTAAAAAGGAACCAATTTCTGAAATTTGAACCTTCTCTGTGGCAATATGCAGACCTCGCTGTTCTAATGCAGCAATTAATAAAGGATACGAGTTCTGCAAAATGGTCCACTCTTTATGACATATTTAAATATCATCCATATAAAAAATTCAAGAGCAGGGAAGGAAATTGTTTCTTAACTGGTTAAAGGGCCATTTGCACATACAATTGACACATAGTAGGACTATTGGCCATGCCTTGAGGCAAAACTTTCCAATGATATCTCTTATCAGGTTCAAGGTGATTAATAGCAGGTAAGGTAAATGCAAATCTTTGTCTGTCTTGTGGGTGAAGGGGAATGCAGAAGAAGCAATCTTTAATATCTATAATTATTATCCTCCATTGTCTGGGTAAGGCAGAAAGCAAGGGTAAACCTCTTTGCACTGAGCCAAATAATCGCATCTGTGCATTAATAGCTTTTAAATCATGGAGAAGTCTCCATCTTCCTGATTTCTTTTTTATAACAAAAATAGGCGTATTCCAAGGGGAGGTAGAAGGTTCTAAATGGCCATTTTTTAACTTGCTCTTCAATTAATTTGGTAGCAGCCTCCAATTTCTCAGAGGATAAGGGCCACTGAGGTACCCACACGGCCTCCTCTGTAAGCCAGGGTATGGGCATAGAGCCCTCAATGGCAACTAGGGAAAACCCAAACCTTGTCTTCCTGTATTACTTTCTTGTGAGATTGGGTTTAATCTTCCTTGTTCTTTTCTGCCAAGGCCTTTTCCTTCCTTATATCCCATCCTTTTCATAATATCAATAGCTTGTTGAGAGTACTCATTAGTTAATGTCAGTCCCAAGTCTTGTAAAATGTCTCTTCCCCAGAGGTTAACAGGGAGAGGAAGCACATAGGGTATAAAGCTTCCTGTCTGACCCTCTGGTGTTTGCCAAGTCAAGGAGCGTGAACTGACTGCAGGGATGGCCTCATATCCCAACCCTTGTAAGGAGTGGGATGATTGTGTAACAGGCCATGCCTTAGGCCACCAATTAGAGGAAATAATACTTTTATCAGCTCCTGTATCTAAAATTCCTGTAAAATTCTTCCCTTCTATTGTTAATTGTAAAGTGGGTCTAGTTTTAAGATCAACTACCAAATGAGCAAAATCAGTTCCTGAAGAACCAAGCCCATTGGTGCCTCTAGGCACCCTGGTGGATGGGAAGCAATTATGTAAACTTGGAATAATAACCAATTGAGTAATTCTATCTCCAGGGGAAATAGAAAAAAATGCCTTGTGGACAAGAACAGAGAACTTGAAGTTCTCCTGTATAATCTTGGTCTATTACTCCAGGATGAACCACAAGTCCTTTCAAGGCAAGAGAGGAGCAGCCTAGAATAAGGCCGACACTCCCCTTAGGCAGGGGACCTTTAAAATTAAGACCTCACTCTGCAGCTTCAAACACTGGAAAAGCTTGCTGAGCAGCACTCGTCAGCGTAAGGCGGAGGAGCGCTGGAAGCTGCAGCCGTGAGTGCTGCCTGGGAATTCCAGGCTGGCAGGGGAGCAGCACTTGCGAGGTTTCTAGTCCCCGCCTCCCTTTGTTCTCGATTCAGCAGCGGCAGCCGCCCATGTGAATGGTGTCCTTCCGCCTCATAGCGGACTATTTTTCCATCTAAATCCTCTTCCTACTCGGAGGAACCAAGCTCCCCTGACTCAAAATCATATAATTTCAAAGTTTGCAAATCCTCAACTGGATATAGAGGCTTTCTCTCCATCGTATGTTGCTCACCCAGGGAATTTCTCGTTCCCTTATCTTTACTCTGCTCTCCCAGGGAATTATTATTTCCCTCTGTCATTCCCGCGGGTCGAACATCCTTGGGAGAATTAGGCATGCCTATCCGGGCTCCCTTCCTATTTTGAGCCCCCAAGCACTTCCCAAGCTCTGTTTCTGGCAGATTATTATCCTGAATCTCTCTTAATACTCCCTGGCCCGCCACAATAGCTGAGCTGCACCTTTGATCTTGTAAACACGACTTTATTAATTTCCACAATGGGCGTGTCCCAGGCCTCAACTTTCCATTCTGCTGCTCCCTAATTGGATCTCCTTCTAACTTGTCCCAGGAGGTGAGTGTCAGCGTTCCCGAGCATGCAAACCAGGGTGCTACATGATCAATCTCCCTGACAAAGCCTTCTTGCGTGTTTGCAGAGATTTTCAATTTATGCTGTCCCAAGAGTGTCTGAAGCACCCTCACAATTGACTTTGAGGCCCCCATGTTGCTCCCTTATCTTCGGGAGAATCTGACTCACGGGGGGGGGGGGGGGGGGGGGGGCTGCGGCGTATTTACGTTTGACCAACTGTGCCAAAGCTCCGCCTGCCTGCTAAAACCACCAGCCTGAAGCGGCAGCTGGGAGGGGGGCGGGGGTGGCTCAGGTGGCGGCGGAATTTTAACAAGAAACTCAGTGGAAACAAAACAGAATCAAAATGAAGAGAATGAATGCTGGCACGAGGATAACAAAGGCCTCTGCAGCGGCTTGTGATTGGGGAGTGAGATGGGAAAAATTCAGGCCAAACCTGCCTCTCAAAGCTTACCTTCCCTGCAGTTCTGGACCTGCCCTGCAAGCAGGGGATCTTCCTCAGGCGCTGTGATGGTGAATCTCCTGGGTTTTGGCACCAGAATGTCCAGCGCGCAATTATCTCGCCAGCAAGAATGCACGCAGACACCAGGTCCTTCTGCAGTTCTTTATTACAATGTAGAGGAAAGACCCCAGGCCCCGAGAAGGCACTGTTTTTATACCCCCTGGAGCGGTGTGTACATTTCTGGTTGGCTGTTTGCCCATAAATGCATATATGCCCAGGGATGGGCTGTGAATTGGCGCACTTTTACCCTTGCACAAAGGCAGTCAATCTTAAGTTTTAAGATTAAGGGGAGCATCAGATGCCAGCGCCATCTCTGCCTACCACAGCTCTCCACATTTGACTACTCAGGCTGGTAAATTTCCACAAAAGCTGCCTGTTTACAATAGCTTATAGCAATCTGTTTCAATGTTTTTCCACAGAGACCCAAGACTTTGTGTTAGTATACATGTATGACAGGCCTATTGCTGATTTTAGGCCTATGGCTGATTTTAGGCCTTCAATGTATAAAGTAGAGCTGCCCCTGACATCTCCTCCCTTCTCTAAGTATAGAAGGGCTGTGGCTATTCTAATCTTGTGAAGGCGGGGATAGAGGCCTGACCTATGGCTTCTTTCTCTATTTTGTAGAATTTAAACTATCTCCAGTTCTCTGTATTCACAGAAATACTGCACTCATTTTACTCTCAAAGTTTTCAACATTATATTGTAAATCTCCTCCTCCTCTGAATGTTCTCGATCTTGGCTGCATTTGAATGAGCCTTTTAAAAATTCAACAGTTGTATTAACTGACAAGGCAGAGGCCAGCATAATTAGAATATAAAATGTATACTGTTGGGTCACCTTATAGCTGCAGTGTAAATCACATCTCAAGTAACTCCATCATCAGGCTTTGACAGGAGGTCTTCAAATAACTTCCATATTCTTTGAGGCAAATTGTCTTCTATAAGTAGATATCGTAGAGATTGAAAACGTGTAAACATTATAAGTCTATATTTGACTCCCCTTCCTTAATATGGAAGAATCTTTGCCTACTCCTCACAGTACTTTGTATCATAAAGTACTTTGATACATTTGGTTTTTGAAGAAGAGTAGGCCATTCCAAGAGGAATCTAGTTTGTGTTGGAGGGCTTGAAAAGATATACATGATGATACATAAGACGAATCAAGGAACTTTTTATTAATTGTGTAGACTTCGGTTTTCAAAAGAACAAATTTATTCTTAGTTTAGTTTTGAAGGGAACCACATTCATTTTTCTGAAAAGCCTAAATGACTGAAATTGTACTGATTTTTATCTTAAATTTGAATTTCATAACTGAAGAAAAAACATGGGAAAAGTTACTACGTTAGAACAATGTTCCATTAAAATCTGTTATAAGCTTTCAGAAGCCCTAGAAACCAGATAATGTGGTAAACCTTCACATCTAATTATTTAAAATATTTATATGTTTTATATGTATGTATGTATTTAGAGCCTATAATAATGTTTAACTTATAAGTTAGTCATAGTGTCAGATGATTTAAGTACAGTAACACAATGGGACAAGTATAGCTACCCTGTGCTAAAAGTTAATTTTTTAAAAAATGAATGATTTATTTTTGAGGATTTTCAAGTTAATATCTCTAGACCTTGTGTTGGCCATTCTTAGCTGAACATAAGAAAGTAAAACTTTGAATAAGTGGATGCTATTGTATTTCTATCAAGCAAGTAGTTACATATTTAAAAAAACATTGACCTCTTAACAACAGTAATTTCACAAAAATCAGAGTGGAACAGCTTTGATTTTTTACCCTGAAATTAGATTTTTCCCAATTAAGTAAATTGTTACTACTGTTTGATAAAATGTATCCTAGCAACCTTAGTCAATACACACGATTAATTCTGAAGAGTAGGCTGAATAATAAGAAAATAAAGCTCTGAGTACCTTGAAGACTGATTTTTTTCATCCTCATAACAAGTGGATGAAAACAGAGTCAGAAGTTCAATAGAGCATTTCCCTTTGTACATTACAACTTAGTTCTGTTAATTGTTCCTTTCCCCCCCCACCTCCATTTCAAAGGATATGGAAAAAACTATAAAAACTGAAACAATATATAATAAATTATTAAAGTCTGTGAACATATTTCAATCATTTTCAGTGTCATTTGTTTAAAAATTATGAAATGTAAGAAAAAATGCCCAGCCCCTGGATTTTCAGGATCATTTGGTTTCTTGTGTGCAACTGTGTTCTATGGCAATGTCTACAATTAGCATTGGAGATATATTTTATGTTTAAATATTATTTATTAATGAAAGGATTTTAGCACTTTAATAATTTACTAGGTTTACCATTGCGTTAAACTAAGAAGAGCTTTCAGTGAGGCTGAACAAGCATAGATGGATGATAACAAAGTCAGTGTCACAATTTACCAGGAAAAAAAGTAAAAATTAATTCAAATCATTTCTGGTGGAGAAAGAAAAAATTTACCATGATTTCATCATCTGAATATATGTTTGTGAAATTTTATAAGAATAATATAGCATATCATAAAATATACTTACAAATTTATGGAAAGAAAAAAGTTTTTAGGGAATGATAATACAAGAAAAATTATTTTTAATGTTGTTGAATATATTTATCAATTTTAATACTTATTTTAAAATATACAGTTTAAATGAAAAAAAAATTTATATCTTTAATAGTTATTTAACAGGACCCTCAGTCCTAATCTATGAAATAATTTTCTGTTATTTTTGCTATATGAAGCTGTAGCGAGCCGCTCTGCTGCTCTGGTCTGTGGGTCAGGGAGCAAGAGAGAGAGTGGGGACAGGGACGCAAAGAATGGAGACAAGACGAAGTCTGGTCAAAGACGAAGTCTGCCTGCTGGAGACGGAGTCTGAGTCTGTCTGCTCTCTGTCAAGTCTGTCTATTCGAAGTCTGTCTGGAGACGAAGTTTGTCTGTTCTGACTAGTCTGTCTGTTCTCTGTCTCTGACTCTCTGTCGAGTCTGTCTAGCTCTCTGTGAGTCTGACTAGGTCTCACTCTGGGTCTGCCCTGGCCTCTCCTTTTATATCTTTCCTGAGTCAATCAAGTGATGAGATTAAAGGTGTGTGCTACCACTGCCTGACCTTGACTGAAAGGATCAAGATAATTATCAGAATGTGTTCAGCTGTTGTAAACAAGTCTCTTGTCAGGGTATATGGCTCAGGATGGCTGTAAAGATAATAGCCAATTTCAGCTCAGAGTCGGCTCCCAACAGGTCCCCCTTTTTAAATTTGTTTTTAAAAGGGAAGGCTGGGAAAACTTACAGAAACCGTGTCTGTCTTAGGTTGGAACAAAGGATCCAGCCTCCCTTTCCCATCTTTGGATACTCAACAGCCATTGGTTGAGCTCCTGTCTTAGGATGGTGAGGCCTCCCAGTTTGGGGCAAGGGTCTTGAAGAGTTCTCTTACTCGTCACTGACTATCCGGCTTAGTGAGTAAGTTAGGGGTTAATCTTCGTCAGTCTTGATGACAGAGGTTTTGGAGTCCCCTACTTTCAGCCTGTAATAATGGACCTGTATGGGCTTCATTTGAATAGCGTCTATCTATTGTCATACAAAACCCATCAGTTTGTTGAACAGCATGAACCCAAGAGACAAGAGACTTAGCAATGTCTGAATGGTTATTGTAAAAGCAACACTCTTTTTAGGGTAGCACATAACTCCCTCTGTTGTAGGAGTAAAAAGTATAAGCCTCTTCTATTCTGTCGTAAACCCAAAAAACAATTATAGTAACTGTGGTAATGGGTTTTCTCCTGAGTCTAAACAATGTACCCCACTAAATCATAAATCAGGAAACCAAAAGTCTAATAGAGCCACCCTGGAAGTGTGGGTGGTGATGTCTTCTTCCACACTGAGAACTTCTCAAGTTTGGTATGTTTGTTGATCTGCTCTTGTTTGAAGACAATTGTGAAGCATCTTCATGTTTCTTGTAAAGAAAAAATATGCTTCTTAGGGGGTTTTCTCCTCCTTAGATTTGTTATTGTTGTCTATTTGTTTGATCAGTCTCTCTGGCAGCCAGTGTTTGGGAATATTTGCAGACAGAACCTCTTTCCCAGCTAAGCACTGGATCTGGCCCATTCCAGGCTCCAGTTAATGGGCTTTTCCAGAGGACTTTTGCAAAATTCTTTTTGGTATCATGATGCCAGAATCTATCTGCAGCAGATTTTCCTTCAGAATCTAAAGTTAAAAAAATTTAAAATAAAGAACATGTGATGAAGGATATTTCTGGGGGATCCCTTAGTAGGGTACCATTCCTCATTTTTAATTTTTTCAAATTGATTTTTCACTAGCAGTTGAGCAGCTTGTAATTTTTCGGTGGTTAGGGACCACTGATCTACCCAGACAGGCGAGTCATCTTTCCAGGTGATTGGATCGGCACAACGCCCTAGGGGTGAAGCTGAGTCAATAGCCCCCATCAAAAATACCCTAAGCCTCTTCTTCCAGAGTTATCATGGATCTCAATAGGATGAGTAATCCCATTTTTACTTTTTCCTAATCTTTTCCCTGGAGAAAATCTAGAGTTTATTATTTGAGCCATGATTACTTCATTAGGGCTGCACATAATCAATCCCAACTGGGATAATAGATCTCTGTCCCAGAGATTAATGGGAAGGCACAGGATGACATAGGGTTGTATATTCTCTGTATTCTCTTCTTTATCTTTCCATGTCAGCACCTTAGAGCTTTGTTGTGGATTTTGACTTTGGCCAATACCCCTTAAATTAGTTAACGTTGGGGTCAGAGGCCAGGTGGCAGGCCAATCGTTTTGTTTGATAATCGTCACATCAGCTCCTGTATCAACTAAACTTTGGAATGCCTTCCCATCGAGAAATATTGTCATCATAGGTTTTTGTTTAACTATAGGTTGTATCCAGTATGTATCAGAGGAACCAAAGTCTTGATCTTTTCTCCTAGGACTCTTATATTTGTGATTAGTAGGAATCAATGGAAGTAACAATAGTTGAGCTATCCTGTTTCCTGTAGGAATAGTGACTATATTCTGTATTATCTTGGCCATTATCTTAGTCTCACCTTCATAATCATTGTCTATAACTCAAGGAAAAATTTGTAGTCTCTGCATAGTAGCACTGCTTCTTCCCACTATCAGGCCAAACACATTTAGATGGAGTGGTCCAAACACTCCTGTGGGTAAGGCCTGAGGTCCCATTTCTGGAGTTAATACTGTGTGGGTGGCAGAACTGAGGTCTAGTTCTGCGCTTCCTGGGGTTGTTCGAAAAGTTCAGAAAGGGATTGTTGTTTGATGGCATGATACTGACTGCCCCATAATCCTGTTTTGGCTTGTATTGGTTTGGGGCCTGGGGCTGGCCTCTGTTCCCGTTTCTCTGATTATGGGAAAGGGTGTTTCCTTGTGTATCTGTCTTGGACCTACATTCACTAGCCCAATGTCTTTCACGTTTGCAAGGTGGGCATAGCCCAGGCTGTTTTCTGGGCTGTCTCTGGGTTAACTCATTTTTTGCTTTGCAATACTTTGCAAAGTGTCCAGGCTTGTCATATTTAAAACAGGCCTTTTTGTCTCTCTTTGTCAAAAAATCTCTTACTGATTGTCCTTGCATGGAAGCCGCCATAGCTAAGCCCTGTTGATAGGAAGGCCCTATGTCAGAACAGAGTCTGATATACCCAGTAAGGTCTGTCTTTTGCCTATAGGGTCTAATCTGCTTGGCAGGCAACATTGGCATTTTCATATGTAAACTGTTTTACTTAATCTACACCTGTCTCTCTATTACCAAAAATCCTTCTTGTTGTTGTCATTAATAGATGAACAAAATCAGAAAATCGTTCATCAGGCCCTTGTCTGACTGAGGCCAAAGACGTACCAGGGTCTCCCTTTACTAGGAGTTTGTGCCAAGCCTTCATGGCTTCATTTTGAATTTGAGCGAATAAGCCTGGGTCATATTGTATCTGGTTATCACTAGAAGCAAATTGCTCTTCTCTTACTAAGGCTTCAAAGGACCAGCCATTATCTGCCTGAATACTTCTCCTAGCTATCTCTTTATAATTCTTAAAATATTCTGATTTCCAAATAAGATAGTCACCACCGCTAAGAACTGTTCTCACTAGAGTATTCCAATCACCAGGAGTCAGCCACTCCTCTGCAACAGACTCTAAGATTGTAAGAGTAAAGGGAGCAGTGGCACCGTATTGTGCCACCGAATTTTTTAATTCTTTAATAATTTGAAAATTAAACCCTGTGTGATGTCTCTAAGCAACCCCTTGAGCATCTCTAGTCTCTGATACAGGGAATACCTCAGCCTGTCCCTCTTCTGGCTTATCTGTGGCTGAACTAAAACCAGAGGGCAGGGGCTGTCTTTGGACTCTGGGTTGAGGAACTCGAGGACCTGAGTGATTTTCCCAATTAACCTCGCCCTCTCAAGACATGTCTGTCCTTAATTTTTGTAACTGACTAATTAAGTCCCGGTACTCTTTCTCTAACTCTATTTGTTGTTTAAGCAGAGAAATTTTGTCCTGTAATTCTTTTCTGGGATCTATAACCGCCATCTCCATAGCAGGAGCATCTGGAGGTGGAGGAGCAGAGGGAGTGGGTCTTCGGGAAGAGGACCATTCAGGGTCGTAATTTTTGGCTGTCTCTTCCTCTAGATCAGCACAATCTGTCTCTGTCAAATCAATTACTTCAAACTTTGGTCGTATTTTGGATTCTATACTTTTCATTTTCTTTTTAACATGAAAGACAGCATTTAAACAGCAAAACAGAAGCAGACAATTAACACATGTAAGCAGCAAAGAACAAAACAAAATCAGAGAGTTGAAATCAGGCTGAGAGTTGAATTCAGGCTGACTTATTACTTGTCCCATTATTATGACCTACTGATTTCTACACGGCAGGTTCTCATGGCAATCACCTCTGTTTCATGTCTGAATTTTCAGTCGACCCTTCTGGTAACTTCTTTCACTGGGTCTCTCATTCTTTTTGCCCCATATTGGGCGCCAATTTGTAGTGAGCCGTTCTGCTACTCTGGTCTGCGGGTCAGGGAGCAAGAGAGAGAGAGTGGGGACAGGGACGCAAAGAATGGAGACAAGACGAAGTCTGGTCAAAGACGAAGTCTGCCTGCTGGAGACGGAGTCTGAGTCTGTCTGCTCTCTGTCAAGTCTGTCTATTCGAAGTCTGTCTGGAGACGAAGATTGTCTGTTCTGACTAGTCTGTCTGTTCTCTGTCTCTGATTCTCTGTCGAGTCTGTCTAGCTCTCTGTCTAGTCTGACTAGGTCTCACTCTGGGTCTGCCCTGGCCTCTCCTTTTATATCTCTCCTGAGTCAATCAAGTGCTGAGATTAAAGGTGTGTGCTACCACTGCCTGACCTTGACTGAAAGGATCAAGATAATTATCAGAGTATGTTCAGCTGTTGTAAACAAGTCTCTTGTCAGGGTATATGGCTCAGGATGGCTGTAAAGATAATAGCCGATTTCAGCTCAGAGTTGGCTCCCAACATGAAGCCATACTAAAGACTTACATAAGCAAACTTATAGATACTTGAGAATATTCTGCCTGTTTTGTTAACTTTATCATCCAAAATTTGTAAACACCTTTTAGCATTCTATAACTGTTGAAATAGATGAGACTAAGCCTCCCTTCCCTGGCCCATCTTCTTGCTTTGAGAGTCTTCTGGGGAACCCCAAGCTTCCCTGAGTAGTCTGCTTTCCACTTGGACCTTCATTCTCAATCCACCTCTCCATCTGCCTCCATTAGACCTGTGGATCCTGAACCATAGTGGTTAGCTCTCTTCCCTGACCCATCTCTGCTGCTCACTGAGCTTCTCTGCGAAGTCTGATATCCTCTCAGGACCTCCATCATTCCACCACCTACCTGCGCACCTTGATCAGACCTGTGGCTCCTAAGCTGCACAGACCTGCAGATCCTGAACAATACAGGCCAAGAATACCCATCAGAGGCCTACACCAAGTTTAGTGGTAAGACCCTATTGCTAAATATATTCTATTTATACATCGGTTTATGACTAGATTTATAGTATCAGGTATGTAATTTCTTCTACGGGACAGATATGAAATTCAATTAGAAGGAAACTGGTGACTCCCAAGGCATTCATGATACTATTGTACTAATGATTATATCTTGTCACACTGCAGTCCACAGCTGAGTAAGATGGCTGATAACTTTCTTCTTTCCGTCAGCCTACATAGCATCATCTGGCACTATGAAGGCTAGCCATCCCCAAGTAAGCTTTCTTCTCAGTACTATTGTGATTTCTCCATGTACAGCAATGAACATCTATAATATATTGAGCAACAGGGTTTTACCACGAAGCTCTGATGGGCAACAAGGCTTGGTTGGGGTATTCATGTTGTACATTTGGAAACTTACGCCTTGTTAATTCCAATTGTCAGTTTGATTTGATTAAAAGACTTAATAATATCAGTGAACCATATATCTTGAAATGTCTGTGAGGGAATTTTCAGAGTATTAAATCAGGTGAATGGAAATAGATTCCAAGAATGAAATGTGGACAACACCATTCTATGGCCTGTGCTCCAGGATATGGATAAAAAGAGAGAATAAAGAATGAAACAGATACTGCTGTATTAATAAAACACATTCTAAGAGGACATAATGTTACATTTTGTGTCAAGTATTCTTGTCATCTGTCTTGGTTTGAGTATGAAATGCCTCATGTTTTTGAATACTTGGGCTTATGTGGTGGTACTATTTTGGGAAGGTATAAAGAAATTTAACAATTGACATTTATATGACATGGAGGGTGACTGTCTTTTATAATGCATAGCTCTTCCCCACTTCCTGTCCTCAGTTTCCTGTTATGCCAGGATGAGATGTGAGCCATCAGTTGCCTCCCATCACCACACCAACAGAAACATGGCCATGTCTTCAGTGCTGTGATAGGCCAAATCCTGACAACTGTGACTCGTATTAAAACTCCATTTACTTTAAAGAAAGGAGGGAGTAGGAACAAATGGTTAGAGAGAAGCCTCTGGGTCAAAGTGCTTGATGTGAAAAAGAAAAAATAATGAGGACATGTTCATGATGTTTTAAAAAACCTGACATGGTGGCATACATAAGTAAGTCCAGTGAAAGGAAAGCAGACTGATGGGTCTCTGGAACTAAATGGCCAATCGGTCTCTTTGAAATGATGAGTTCCATATGCAGTTAGAGACATGATCTCAAAAATAAGGTGGAGGGTGTTCTTCATACACATCCTCACAGGTGCCCACACATTCGGGAACTCATGTACACACATGCTTTCTCTGTCTCTCTGTCTCCATCTCTGTCTGTCTCTCTCTCTCTGTCTCTCTCTGTCTCTCTGTCTCTCTGTCTCTGTCTCTCTCTGTCTCTCTGTCTCTCTGTCTCTCTGTCTCTCTCTCTCTCTCTCTCTCTCTCTCTGAATGACTGAATATGGCTGAAGAGTAGTCCTCTTGGGTCCCTTGAGCTTTGAGCTGTGTCACATTCCAAACTCACGTCCATTCCAACTGTGATGTACCACATGCTCTCAAAGAGTGAGGCAAAATAATCCTCCCCTCTTTAGAAGCAGTTCTTTTCAGATGTTTGGGCATAATAATAAAATAAAGTAATTATTTCAATGGCCAAATTAAAAGGAGAAATAGTACGTTTTTCCTTTTAGAAATTATACACTTGCTTGAAGGGAAAAATCAGTCTGTTCTTAACTGACTTTATTTAAGCTTATATTGGTTTGTTAGAAGCTTATATTGATAAGCTAGATGTCTCTTTTGGATCACTGTTGTTTACTATGCAGTACTTCCGAGTGCCATTAGTTACCTATTTCTGATTATTACATACAAACATTTCTCAGATCCTATCTTCTGAAACAGAGAAAGTAAACCTCTTAAAAGAAGAAGCTACCTCTTGAAAGAATGTAGTGTTCCTGGGGAGCTAAGTGGAAGTCAGCCTGTGAATGTAAAGTGCTGGTGGCTACAGTTCTTCAAAGCAGTATTTCTCACTCTGTCACATAAGTTCAACAAGGTAGAAGAATTATAGACTACCCAGCGGCTTGACTTGTAAAAGATGTTTACTTGTAAGGCCATTTGACTGCAGTTAGAGTACCACAGAACAATCATTTGACCCGTGACTGCTACAAGGAGGACAGAATGAAATGTTATCTTTAGAAGAAAGGACTCTGTGAAAGTCAGGGACAAACAAAGCTTGTAAAACTCATTGCTAACTTTACCTTTGGTATGTCGGGAGTGGAGACTGTAAATTAGAAAACAAACAAGTCATGCGATGGTTCGATGCTTGTCTATGGCTTATTTTTAAATAATAGGAAGGATTGACTAATTTTTATATAATACTGTTTTTATATTCAGCTGTGGATAGAGACTGTATATATTGTTAATTGGTGCCTTTGAAATATAATTCTCTTAGGGCAGGCTCAACAATTTTAAAAATATGCTAACAGTAAATCATTTAACAAAATTGAGATTAACTATAAATTGCTCTATTGATTTTAAGATGTGCATTCACTATTATGTGCCTCTAAAATCATGTCACCTGTTGAAACTGATTAAATATTAAAAATTTATTATTCTGTTATGCTTAATGCTATGGTGTATAATATTTAAAGCAGTGACTTCTTAGCTTTAATAATTGACAGTTATTAATCCACCAAGATTGTAAGGACTTATGCACTGTTAACCTACTGAATTGTTTTTCCTTTATTTTGTTAATTCTATGCGTAATAGAATTTTATATCACAATCACAACATTTGAGAAAAATAAAAATATTAATCACAATAGTTCCATAATCATAAACAACAAAAATATTCCATTCTAATTCAACAATAACTCACTTTCCAGGAAATTGAACCAGAATAATTACATTTTGATGGCAAGTAGCGTCACTCCATTCCCTTTACCTTAGCATGTATATGTATACAGACATTAGTATCTCATCTAAGGAATCTAAAGATATATACCTTATCAAAAACCCCACAGAAATCTCTCCACAGCTTATGAGGTAAAGCTGTTGATAACACATTCATTCTAATTCTGGAGGTCTAGAGAAATATGAAAGAAACTCATAACATATTTCTTAAAGGATGCAGATACACTACTAATAAACCTGTACAAATAAATGATTGATAGGAGAGTTACCTTGTATTTAATCAAGCATTCATTTATTTATTTATTAAGACACATATATATGCACTAATATAATGGTTTTCTCAAACAACATAAAAAGATTTAAGTGTACTGAAACATTGTGTACATGTTTCTGTTAATTGAGTGTCAGAGCAGAGGGAACAAAGGTTTACTTGACTCACCCAAGGAAGGCTTTACAATCAATGTGAGGGGTTCAGAAGCTAATTATGCAGAGCACTAATAAACTCTGTAGTATTTATTGCCTTATAAATTTAATAATGTAATATAGAAAATTTTAATCTCTTACCAAACCTGTCAAAGAATAACTTTTAGTATCTGTAAAAGGGATGTTGAAATATCTGTGTTACAAGAATCCAGATATTGTTGCAAATGAGACTTTTATATAAATACTATCATGAGAAAATACCAGAGATTGAGTTAATTTTACTGTTTTTTTTTTAAGTTTTATTTTTGTTTCATGAGTGTGAGATTTTGACTGCATGGATGTATGCACAAAGCATGTGTGTCTGGTGCTTGAAGATGCCTGAAGAAAGCATTAGCTGTTCTGTAGCTACAGTTACAGATGGCTTTGATCTCTGAGGCTGAGGCTGGAATGTATACCCAGGTCCTCTTCAAGAGGAGAAAGACTTACTAACCACTCGGCAATTTCTCCAGCCTCTTGAATATTTCATAACTAAAATTTATTAGTTTCGACCCTAGAGATGCAAGAATAAGGCATATTTGTTTTGTTATTAGTGACTCTTATGTCTTGAAGCTATGTCGTACAGACACAAGGAATGCTATGTGAACACACAGAGGAAAGACAGAAGACAAACCATGCATGTCTTATTCACAGTGGTATTTGTCTATTAATAACCACATAATTTAAAAAAATCTCACTTCACCAATCTGTAGCCATATGGATAATATTCTCAACACATAAATATTATATGAACATTCAGAAATCACAGCAAAGGCAAGTAGGTCACATGTCATTTTTCAATTGTCAATTAACACATATATTATACAAGCCTGGGACTAAACACTCATGGCAACAGAGATCTTAGTAAAGAAACATTTGTTGACAAAAACAAAACCAATAGCTTTGTTGAAACATTTATATAGCAAAGGAGAGGTCCGAGCTTGGAAAAAGTCACTAAAATATACACAATAAATGAGAATTTATTTTAGTCGTTCATACATCTCAAGAGACATTCCTTATGCAACAGTAATTAATCTGTGAATTTATGTTTTTATTTAAGTATTTCTGGTAAGAATTTATTGATTTTTTTAATAATTTATTTTTTCTCAAATCGTAATTCACTCACACAGGGATTATAAACACAGAAAGGCAGGATGTGGGGAAGGCAATGACACTGGAGTGTGGGTGTTCAGGGGGAATACAGATATCTTCAGAACCGGGTATCTGCTGGGTGAAGGTTCAGGGGACAAGTCACTATGACTCTGCCTATGACTTGCTTGACCTTATCTAAATTGGTATTGTCTGCCAAGGCGACCTATTTACAAGGTCTATGACTACTCAGGCTTGTAGATTTCCACAGAAGTTGCCTGTTTACATTAGCTTATAGCCATCTATTTCAATGTTTTTCCACTGAGACCCAAGACTTGGTATTACTATATAAGTATGACATTCCTGATTTTAGGCCTATGGTTGATTTTAGGCCTTCAGTGTGTAAGCAGGGCTGCTGCCCCTGATATCTCCTCCCTTCTCTAAGTATAGGAGGGCTGTAGCAATTCTAATTTTGTGAAGGCGGGAATAGAGGCTTGACCTCCAGTACTTGAAGGGGACCTTGTAATGGCTCCGGTCCCCCTGTCGTTGTCCAGTGAGGCATGAGGGCCATACCCATCCCTATGTCTTTTTCCTGGAGAGGGGATACTTTTGACATCAACCCCTATGCAGTCAGGCTTGTCCCTCAGGGAACCCAGAGAGATATTTTTATCTTTTATTTATATTCCTTTACAGTCCTTAGCCTTGCAGCCTAAGCAAATGCACTCACTGATAAGTGGATATTAGCCCAAAAGCTCAGAATATCTAAGAAACAATGTATAGACCACATAAAACTCTTGAAGAAGAAGGAAGACCAAAGTGTGGGTTCTTTGGTCCTTTCTAGAAGGAGTGTCAAAAGTTTCAACCAGAGCTCCCAAAGTTTAAACCTCCAGCCAGAGAGCACAAAGGGAGGGACTCATGTCTCCACCTGTATATGTAATTGAGGGTGACCATGTCAGACTTCAGTGGAAGTGGACGGCCATGGTCCCCAAAAGTTTGGATCCCCTACTGTTTGGGAATTCGAGAGCAGGGAGATGGGACTGGGAGGATGTTTGGAGCACACTCTCTGGTAAGAATTTAAATTTCAACTGTAAGAGTCTTGGCTGGTTGGTTTAGTTGAAGACAATAGTATGACATAAATATAAAAGAAAAAAGGATAAAAATATTACCAGCATTAGAAAATTGTCAGTTCTGATTATATCATTGGTTTCCAGTCATCCTTGTATTTTCTAGTTTCTAACACAAACTGAAAATATTATGGAGGATGTCACTTAGACTAACTACAATTTAAAAGCAAATAAGGTTAAATTAAGCAAATGTTTCATCTCTGAAACTAAAATTAAAGGTTTATCTCCAACTGGCTGATTCTGAGAGGCATAGAGACAATGGGATTTGTTTTTAAAATACTGGATAAATCATGCTTAGATCTCATAGTAGCAATGCCTTTAAGAATATTCGGTATTCTGTTCCTTTCATCTTAGCAGAGCTCCCTTACTTTGTCGACACAATTCCACAATAATAGTAAATACTTTGTGTTGTTTTTAATGGGATACAGGAAGTACTGTGTGTGTAAAACTCTGCATTGAATCTGGTCAATATTTAGTTCTTGATATTAGATATTATATTACCAGAGAATGTAAAATACTGAACAACAACCATTTCACATTTTATCTACAATTTTGTCACTATTTTTAGAGTAAAATTTTATGTTTTTCATGATATGTCTGTGATCTTTGTCCTTTATATTTAACTTTTAATCACATTAGAAATCGAATGCATGATTCTTAAACAGTACATGTTATGTTTCAAGGGCAACTTATATATGTACATACTTATATGTGTGTACGAGACAATTGTTTATAGCATTTGACAAAAAGATGAGGAAAATATTCTGTTCATTAATAAATGAGGTCTATTTTTTCAATTCATTAAAATGCTTAGAATTTAATATTATTTATGAAAGTGGGATACTTTTGATTTCAGGCATAGCTGACAAAACTATAATCATTTATTGAACATGAAAACATGCAAATAAGTACAATACAATGTGATATTTCTTTTTCTGTCTTTGAAATAGGATAACAAATAAAGTTATTGGCATTAATGAAAAAAAGAACATTGTAAAAAATTGGTAAAGTTGAACACAGAGTGTACTGCTATTAGCCCATGATTTTAGATTGTCTAGTAAATTTCAAAAAGAGGACACATTTTAAAAATTCTCTATATTGAAATGATAATTGGAACCTTAATTTGTTTTGAAAAATAAAATAAATATTTTTGTATTGTATTCATTTCATCAATACATATTTAATGACTCTTTACATTAATGGACACTATTAAATAGCCTGGAATCAAACCTAAAGCTGTCTTTTATTTTAAGAAATATAGACATAGATAATTACTGTGAAGCAAGAGAGATACAAGAACAGGAATGTGGCTTTGTTGCAGTGGCAATACCTGTTACTATCCTAAACCACAAAAATACAGTTAATTAGAAAAAGCTCAAAGGATTTCAGAAGAGAAGGTCACACAGTAAATGATTTTGCAAGAAATGGCAATAGTATTACTGGAGTAGGAGTAGGAGTAGGAAAACTTCCCTGTAATAAATTCTAATGTGTTAAGTAGGGTTTTCAAAGAAAGGGTGGATGGGTAGATACTTTCAGAAATATTAAATCAATTGTTTAAAGGCTTAAAAATCCTTAACATTGATCAGAAAAATGAAAATATTTTATATTTAACTGTTCTTGGTGCTGATAATAACTTAGTTAGATTTTTTTCCTCAATAAATTATTCAGTTATTACTTAAGTGGGTTCAAGGGAGAAACTGAGAATATAAATGTGGATATGATCACAATTATTTGAGAAATATATCATGATATTTGATTTCTATAATTTGAGTAGAAAATATTATATAATTATTTACATACATATTTATCTATTTATTGTCATCTTGCAAAAGATTTCATCATCTAGGAAGAGGGAACCTCAATTAAGCAACTCTCTCCATTACATTGTCCTATAAGCAAGTCTGTAGGGCATTTTCTTGATCAATGTTTGATGTGGAAGGGTCCGGTATACCATGGGCTGTGCTACCCCCAGGTATGATGCAATAAAAAGCATCTTCCATAGTCTCTGCCTCAGTGCCTGCCTCCAGTTACCTTCTCTGCATGAACTCTTCTACAAAAGACAGTGAAAAAGAAACCTGGATAGATATGGGGAAAGAATTATAAATGTATTATTTTAAGAAAAAGAAAAGCATCATAGCATGATATGATGTTAAATTACTAATGCAGGTAATATCTTGACAGGGATGAGTAGCTCCAATGATGTGCTTGGCAGATACAATCTGAACCTAATTCACAGAAGTTGAGATATGAGCCTAATTCTAGTTTCTACAGTAGGTATAAGAACAAAGTGTTTAGATAGAGACACTATCTACAATGGTTCTGCAATACATTATTCACTGATCCAAGCAAATCAAATTTTAAGATATTGGAGAATATTCTCCTCATGCATGAGCGAATATTGATGTGGAGAGAAGTTTATTCTAATATGATTAACTGTGAAACAAAAAGGTAAAGTCATCACTGATATGCTTAGGGTTAAATGTCTAGAAACCATAGGCTGGCAATATAGTCACTGTCCATATGGCATTCTGTATTTCCATGGTTTACAGTTGAATATGTGTATAGGTGAACTAGCAACACTTAACTTGTAAGTGAAGTGGTTATGGTCTTCAAGGTCCAGAGCAATTCTACAGCAGGATTTTCTAAACTTTGGCCCACAAAGTCTTGACATAGTTTGAGGTGCTTTTAGTAATAAGAATATACTAATATGTTTCTTAAGTGCCACTTGGCTAAGTTTAACAGCATTTTCTACAAGTCTTATTACTTGGATTAAACCACGAGCCTCCATCTTTATACAGAATCTCTTTTCCTATGGACTACATTCCCAAAGCTTTATTTATTTTTTATTTTGCTCTATAATTTTTTTTTATGTTGGGATCCCTCTAAGCTGTCTATGCTGGCTTTGAACTTATGCTGCAGCCCTGAGCAGCCATAAACTTATGATTCTCCTGTCTCTGATTGTACTGTAGCCAGAATCAACATCCCTATTCCCCACCTGAATTCCCTTTAATTACGGTTGCAATGTACATTGAAGTTGGAAAATAGAAAACACCTAGACAGGATACACAAACACTGGGAAAAAAAGAAAAAAGAAAAAAACCTGAGAAGAACAATCAAGAGCCTCTAAAGTGCTTCCAAGGTATGAAGCAGGGATGAAGGAAAGTTTGTGTACCATGGAAAGTAGACTCTTGACATAACCAAAATACAGTGCATTCAATATAACAATATGCAGTAGAAATTATGGTAGTTACGTAGTAGAAGTGCTTTTTCCATGTTGTTTTCAAAGCGATTTGTGAACATATGCAAGGTAAGCTTCTTTGGAAGAGGGAAAATATACACTTTTTAAACACTGTTCATTATGCTAGCTTTCAATTGGCATGAATTCTTTATAACCCAAAAGGCCATTGCAGTGCTTTTCTGAGTATAGGCTTTAAAAGGTCAGCTGAAAAGTGGATGTTGGCCTGAAACCATTTATAGGTAGACAGGGTAAATCTGCAAAATTTGTCAGAAATTTTCTCTTCACTTCAGAATTCACAGTTGAAATCTTTATGCATCAGAGCCATGGAATGAATGTGCACACTGGTTCCCTGGTCTATAGAGTAAAGGCTATTATGCTAAGGGAAAAAGAGGATATTTTTTTCATAGTTCTATTTTGTTACTATGATAAGACAGACCCCAAATCCAAAAACATCATGGAAATAAAGGACATCATTTGTCTTGTACTTTGGATCACAATCCAGAACTGAGGAAGGTCAGCGCAGGAACTCAAGAGAGGAACCTGAAGGCAGAAAAGATGAGGTGACTGCTATCTGACTCAGTGCTTGGCTTGCTCTCTGTCTCACATTTAGCTTTATTAGATGATCCTTAACCACATGCCTAGGGATGGTACTGCTCACAGTGAGCTCAGCCCTCTTATATCAATTAATACTCAATACTCTTCCGAACACGCCTGAAAGTCACTTTGATCTAAGCAATTTCTCAGTTGAGGCTTTTCTCCTAAATTGCTGTAGGCTGTGCCATGTTGACAATTCAGCTAGAACAGATTCTGAACTGAAACCTGTGAAGAAACATTAGTACTCGAAATTGTTTAACAGTATATGGAAGACAGCACACATTATAGTATTACCAAAAAATGTGTCAACTCTGTTCTTTCTAGTCTCAGCTTTTTGGCTACCCAAGTGGCACTGGTCACAGGTTCCATCTCATGGAGTGGATCTTAACTCAGATTATATCTTGGTTAGTTACTGTTACAAGCTTTCTGTCACTATTGCAACAGATACCATTCTAGATCAAGGATTAGTGTTTGTCATTTGCATTTGGTAGTGTGCTCATTGATTGACCTGACCATGGTTTTGTTTTCCTTTTGTGTGCTGGTTTGGTTTTGTTTTTCCTTTCTTTTGTTTTAACTTGAAGCAGGGGTATTTTTGTTTTGTTTTTAGGATTTTTTGAGCAGGATGATAGTAGAAATATTTTGGGACTTTGAAATATAAGTGTTCTGATCTTAGCGAAGTGTTATTGGATCTCAGAGCACAAGGATGTTGCAAGGAATGCAAGTGATAGAGGCCTGCCCTCTGAAATTCATGAAAATTGTTTGAGAATTTATCCAATAATTTTATCATGATTGATTTTGTGATACAATCTTTGATAAGCATTTATAGATTCAAAACCAAATAGTCAGCCTTGAAAACATGTGTAAGACTAATATTGGAGCAAGTTATATTTTAGATTATATGTACATATAAATTGTTTTTATACATATGATAAGTATGTAGTTACATTTATATATGTATAGTATGTTTTAAATATGTATAAGTTTGTATATTATATATGTATAAACATGTAATAACAATTAATAAAGAGTCCATGAATATGATGTGAAACAGAGCAAGGAAATGTATAAAGAGAGGTTTGGAGGAAGAAAAGAGCCAGGAGAAATGATGTAATTACAATATAATCTCAAAAGTTAAAGGAAAAATAAAGAGAAGAACCTTATAAAGAAAAATCTGTAAAAGTAAAACCTTTGTTTTACTGGCACAAGGGTTACCGGTTAGCTGAAACTGAAACCACAGCTGTGATTAATAGGAGACTAGAGCAGCTGAGTCAAAATACTCTCTGGGGAGTGTTTTTTCAGGGTCAGCTGAGGCTGTAGCCAAGAGAAGACCAAAGCTGCATCTCAACCTAAAAGCTCAACTTGGATGTCCTTAAGAGTCTTCCACACTGTAGAGGGTTGGAAAGCATCAAGGATTCTTGGAGACCTGAGACTTGACACTGTATGGCAGTGTTAGAGTGCTCCTAAAGAAAGGAAGAAAAGAAGGGTTTGTGGAGGTGAAGTCTTGGCTGAAGTGAAGCCCCAACATTGAAGGTGCCATGGAGTGGAGCTGAGTCTTGACATCATGTGGCAGAGTCAAAATCCCTAGAGAGAGGTCAAAGACAAAACGAGATGTGAGTTTGATTCAGAAGTCTGTCTTCTTATGTTACAGGAAGTCTCTCTGGGAATCTGAGCTCATAAAGTACAGCAAAAGTGCTGTCTTCTCTCCATACTATCAGTATATTTTAGATTCTACAGTATAATTCTACTGGATGGAAAATACTTTATTGAAGGACTAGTTTTCATGAGTTAATAATTCCACTGACCTTAGTCTATGAAACAAAAGACAAGTGAACTATATGACTGTGTCAACAACAATGGTACACTTGATTAGTTTTTAAGACCTTATTGGCATTTACTGAGCATTATTAAAGATAGCCATAATCAAAATCCAATAACCTATGATTTATAATGTTAGCAGCAATTTCTCTTGTTTATCTTCATTCTATCGTTACTCCAGCTTTATTAGGAGCCCAGTGCCCTATTATCTCACAATTTTTGTTTACTAGATTTTTTTCCAAGCATGTAAAACTCCCATTAAAAAAAAAAAACCTCTAAACACAGACATTTTGTGACATTTGTGCTCACTTTAGAAATGCTAACACCTGCTTCATTTACTATCATAATACTCAATTCTGATTTTCATTTGCATAATCAACATAGAGAGAATCCATGAGACTTTAATAAGCCATAAATGAAACAAGGATCAATTTCTCATTATCGCCATAACTGTGGATACAAGACATTTTAATTTATTTTGAAACAGTGTAACTTTTAAATTTTACTGAATTCACAACTTTGCATTTTACCAAAATTATTAGAAATTTTTATTAATATACTCATTACAAAGCTAAATGCATATAAATAAAGTCAGGTACTTTATATTATATAGTAGCCAAAAGTATAATTAATTAAACAATATTTAATGTAGGAGATAGATAAAAGACAAAGCACTTAAGCTTACTCGACTGCCACCAGTAATCATCTCATTTAACTACTGTAAACAAGGATGTTCTCAAATGTTTATATCACCAGCCAAAATAGCAGTGCATACATATAAGTGAAGCACTTTAGGAGGCCAAAGATATTAGGTTTAAGTTCAGCCTGAGCTACATACATTTTTTTCATCGAAAATAAGAAACAAGCACACACAAACAAAAGCCAGATAAAATTTTTAAAAATCTTTATAACCTTTGTACATCTTGATCATTCTTGTCTACTTTGACTATATAACTCTAAATCCTTGGTATAAATATCCTAATACTTTCTTTTAAAATATATCTATATCTATATCTATATCTATATCTATATCTATATCTATATCTATATCTATATCTATATCTATATCATCTATATCTATCTATATGAGCAACTTCTCATGTTTATCTTTAGTCTATCTTTACTGGAGCTTCATTATGAGCTCAGTGCATATATATATATATATATATATATATATAT
>NW_021620961.1:5255994-5318002 GCF_004785775.1 Grammomys surdaster
GGGAATTTAGTGGGATAAAAATCATATATATTATATATGTAATATAATATATATGATATATACATACATATAATAGTATATTATATACTATATATTATTATATAATAATATAATGTATTAATATATAGTATGTATTATAGTATAGTATACTACACTATAGTAATGTATAGTATATATATTATATAGTATATAATATACTACATATTATTATATAATAATATAATAATGTATTAATATAATTAATGTAATTAATATTATATATTTATGTATTATATAATAATATAATATACACATACATTTAATTTCCACATATCTTCCTAAATATAGGATAGCTATTTTCCCATGTCAAGTTTTCATCCATCCACCCAGCCTTTAATATCCAGGTCAACATCCTATCAGTGCAGTTGCTCTCACAGGTACCTAAAATGGCAAAATAAATTCTATGATGAATAGTGTATCCATTAATTATTTTGTTAACTTTTTCTATGTTATTATAATTTTATATGTCTACAATGATGGATCATGACTACATCTGTCCCTCTTTTAACCCACTAAATTCCCATTGTATCCACCAACACAGTCTCAGTCTAATTTCATATCCTTTTCTTTTCTATTAACAGTTCTTGCTTATGTTTCTGATACTGTGACAAAGAAAAAGTAACCAAAAGCAACATAGAGAAAACATGTTTATTTTAACATCCAGTTTACTAATTATCAGCTAGGAAAGGTAAAGCAAAAGCTCAAAGCAAGGATCAGGAGGCAAGAATTGTAGCAAAGATCATAGAGGAACTATGTTTACTAGCTTACTTATGTTTGCTCAAACTACTTTCTTAAATTAGCCAAAAATGCCTATCTAAGGGTTGCACCATCCACAATGAGATGTTACTACCACATCATATGTATGACTTTATATAACATAATATCTATATAACTATATCTTTATATATGAAGATACAGTCACACATATGCAAATACACATTTACAGGTTTGCTCCTTTTGGATGACACACATCTATATATATACAAAACAACATATACTCTTCCGATAAGAATCACTTCTTAGCACTAGGCAAAGAATTCTATTTCTGTGAAGGAAACAAATGAAGAATGCTGAAGGCAGAAAATCTAAGAAAACTTTGATTTGTTTATAATGGAAATTTATTTTCTCCCAGAATCAGATGAAAAATGGAAGTATAATTATGTCATTTTGTATGTCTGGAGGAGCCAAACAAATTCCTTTTATTGCTGTTCTTTTAGCCAACCTGAGAATGATTCTGATATTGTGGGGAAAATTAGAGGCCACCGTGGTGGCCCAGTAGGTTTCCACGCTGTGGCTGGTCCCACATGCAGGAGAAACGTCTATGGTTCCTGGAGGCCTGGAGGCTTTGGCAGCGGCAGGACCCAATGACACAAGGAAGTCTTTGGTTCCAAAAGGGTTTATTGCCATGGTGGATGGTGGATGAATCTGGAAGTACGTCCTGTAAAACTCAGGGCAGTCACGAGTTATATAGGGAGGGAGAAAAGGGGAGGATCTGGGGAGGCATGCTTAATTTACTCCACCCTCTTGCCTTCATTAGTATGTAAATCCCTAGAGCCTGAGGCCTCTAGTCATGCCCTCTACACTTTGGCAGGGGCTGTAATGGCCAGCCTACGTGACTGAGTTTTAAGGAGACTAGACTGCTTTTCAGGACCCTGGGTTCTTGGGGCACACCAAACTCCTGCTGGTTCTCACACAGAGTCTCGGGGTTCTAGGCAACTGCCCAACCATGACCCAGAATACCCTTACGCAGTCCCACATGATATGACCAAAGATCTCTGAAATATCCAAGTTTTATCCAAGTTCAAATCAGTCTACTGACCAGACGTTGAGAAGAAGCAATAGTTTCTATGTTAAAATAAAATTGTTTATTATTCACCAAAATACTAGTATCTTAGACTAGTATCCTAGAGTTTAAATTTGAACACTGACTATGACTCCAATTGCAATGATTTTTAAAAATACAAAATCAACTTACATCTCTCTGTATAGTGTCCTCTCTTATAGAAGAAATGTAGGTTTATAAATTTTAGATCTCTAATATTTGCATAAGGAAGAAAAAATTTCTTTTATCATCTTAGAGTTGTAAGTTACCTTCAAAATTAAATTGGTACAGCATTGAACAAAACGTGACATACAAAAAACCATCATACGTTGGTATGCTATGATAGCTTTACTAACAAATCACCTGGAGAAACCTTCAGATTACGAAGATGAATATTTTTGTTTTATGTTTAACAAATAGAGGCAATTGGAAAGTAAATAATGTGGAAGAACTAAGGAAAGAAAAAAAGATGATGGTTTAAGCCTTTCTCTTAAAAAGTATTACTAGCTGAAAATACATTTTAAAGTGAAATATTTGGAATATGTTTTGCTACCCTTAACAAGTACATACATGATTGCACATATGCAAGTAATATTATCATTGAAAGATGTTTGCAAACCCTGATTTTTTCCTGTCAGGAAGGCACGGAGTAGAACACAATGTCTCTGTCAACCGAGAATGTTACATGAGCATTTTTGAAAAGACAGATGACAACAAATCACTTAGCATTTTTGCTGACAAGATATAGAAACTCAGAAAATCCCTGTATACTGTTTTCATGACAATAATGTCACAGTATCCCATCTTAGATACTACTAAGTAAAATAAAAATAAAAAGCAAAAAAGAGTTTCTTTCTTTATTTTTTATTTCAACTCAAAGCAATTTATTGTACTGAACTATTGAATTATGACAATATGGTAGAAATCTCTGTTCTAGACCAAAGGTGAATCATAAAGAGACATATTGTACATGTATATAGAAACTACAAAAGACAAGACAGAAGCATGCAAAATTCAGAGAAACAAGAGTTTGCTTTGAGATTGTACCTCTTAGAAATGTCAGAGAAGATATATGCATGAAGTCCTACTAACATAACTGTCAAAACAAGACTTGAACAATGACACTACCAATAGACAAACAAACAGAGAAGGAAGACATCTCACAAAACCTTAGCACTTTGCAAAGAGTGACAGGGAACTAAAGAATATAGAGGGTCAGAGAAATGGTATTTCCCAGTGAAGCGCTCAGGAATCGCCTTTCCAATATCAAATGACCAGCCTTCTTTGAGTCATATACATACTGAAGAGGGTGTGTTTATATATTTCAGAATACATATAACAAGTAAAGAAAAAAAAAGAGTTCATTTGTTTGAAAGAAAGCAAGGGAAGGTTTTGGATGTAGTAGAGGGAGAAAGAGAAGGGAGAAATTATGTAATTATAATTTCAAGTATTAAAAATGTATTCACAGAAAACATTTAATCTAGCAAAATCACAAGCACTTTGATATTCTCATTACATAGTCATATAACGTTCTTTCCTTTAACCCTCTAGGAATTACTGTGGATTTTCCTTAGCCATGTACACCACAAATATATTCTTGTATTTGATGAGAAGCTATGACCAAGAACTCTCACGTTGGTATGATTAATGAGTGTATTCCCAACCCTTAAGCATGCCTATCTGGTAACATTGTGCCAATTAGTTGCAGAGAAGAAAATGTTAATATTCATATTTAAAGAGCTTGGAATTTTCAAAATTGTTTTTTTTAATTTACTTTAAAAGGTCATGAAAACCTTGGGCTCTATGTTGACTGTTAATCTACTGTTCATGGTGTGCTATACCACATGGTGCCTGACATCTATTAGCTACTGTAATTATTTGGCAAGTCCCACAATACTGGGTCTGTGTTGCTTTTAAACAAGCAACAAGCATCTAACACTGAGCAACTATTGTTTTATATTTTATATAATTTTATATTGTATATATTTTATAAGTATATTAAATATGCAATTCATGTATTATATAGCACATATATAATTATATATGCTTATAAATTAGTATGTTGAGTGTTGAGTAGTTCTGGCCTTTATAAACATGTTTAATATTGTTACCCTTTCTTCCCTCTTCTTGGTTAAATTCACTCAATTTTCCTATTACTTCCTTCACAGAACCCATGCTCTACTCTATCCCTCTAGAGCCCCTTCTGACAACTATGTCAGAAGACTCTGGTCTCTTTCTACATGTCTAGCTTCTTTAGAAACTTCAGCTTATGCACACACAAATCTAAAGGAACAGCCGTTGTAATAACTGATAAGCAACTTGGCTCTCTTACCAAGAAAGAAGCAGGTATAGAGCAGTCACAAGTAAGTCTGCTTACTTCTCAAGGGTTTTCTACTTGAATACAAAACTAGGAACCTTCAATATCAAAAGTCAAATAAACCTTGCAAACTAACATATTCAGCAAGTAGACACTGAGCTTTGCTACCCTAGAGGGGTGCTGTCAAAAAAAAGGACATGAGCCATCATTTCTTTCAACTAATATTAGCAGCACATACACTTTAGATGTTTATGCCAATGGCAGAATAGTCTGACTACTGAATAGTCTCCTAGGCTCATTTGTGTGCATCATTATAAACCCAAATAGCAAGGACACTACATCACTTTAACAAAAAGACTACATCACTAGCATCTCCATCACTGACATTTAATCCCTTTTAGTATCTGGTCAGACATTTTTCCCTGCTTCTCTCCTCCAAGTGAAGTCTTAACAACCCAGTCTATTTTCACTGAAAATCTAGTTAGGCTAAATTATAATTTTATTATCCTGACATGGTCTCTTAGTATTTTTTCATCCACTAACCGCCATCCTGCTCCTTGCTGCAGAATTCCTAATCTCTCTGGAATCTCGTGGAATTGATTTTGTCTAAGTCATCTATCATACCTGAAATTTCAATGTATACCAAATTTAGAATTACTTATTTTTATAATTTAATTCTGTCCAAAACAGAAAAGCTTAACCAACATCCCATCTACACCTCAATATTCTGAAAAGCTAATGATTGTATATAATCATTTCTTAAGTTCTAACAAGTCACTATTTGTCTACACAAAAGTAATCAAAATAGACCTTTAATCTATACCATTAACTCAATCTTTGTGATTCTGACAAATAATAGGATAGCTGAGTACTCAAGATCACCAATATTATTTTTATACAATATGTAAGATATTTAATATTTTATGGCAATTATATCTAATGATGATTGTTACATTTAAATAAGATATGTGAATTTTAAAAATACGTTGTAATGGAATATTAATTGATTTTTATTGGACTTTTTAATTTACATTTCAAATGTTATCCCCTTTCCTGGTACCCCCCTGAAATCCCCTATACTATCTCCCCTCTCCTGCTTCTATGAGACCCCATAGATCAGAGTTGAACCTACCATTTTGATAAGACTTTTAGGTCTTAAAGACTAGAAACAAGATAGTATGTGTTATGTGTTCCCTAAAATCTAGAATAAATGTTTACTGATTAGTGGTATATGTTAGTGATATGTGATATATTTTTCTCAAAGGTCCAAACATAATAAAGAAATTGAGACAAAAAAAAATCTTTTGACTGATGTCTTTCAGATATATTTGCTCAGAATTCAGTTGAGTATCTCAAAAAAACACAGGCAAAGATTATTTCCTAATTGATTATGGTCTTATGATTCACTGAATTCTTAAATAGTGTCACCAATATCACATGTTAATAATATCTATGTTATGATGCAAATGAAATGAAAGTGATATATTTCACTATTTGTCATGTCATTACAACATTTTTGTTAACTAACTCAAAAATTTTAGCTACACGCATCATTTCCAGCAGTCCATAGAGATTGCCTTATTAATTTGAAGAACAAATCTTACTCACCTCAGCCCAAGGAACAATGACTAACACTCCAAGAACAATCATTTTTGTTCAAAAACTTCTAATATGGCAAAAAAGTAATTCAATTAGTAAATTTTTTTCTCCAGTGTCATCAATGATGTTAATAAAACTCATAAAACTGTAGTAAATCCTGGTGAATATTTTGGCTGCTGTGATTAGTCAGAGGTAATGATTCTCTCTGAATGTGACCCTTGGATTATTTCAGTCTAAAGTGTAGTTCTTGATATAATTAAAGTAAAAGAAAAACTATAATGTATTTTTTATTCGGCTATATAGAATGATTAGTTCCTATCAGATAGGAAATTTAATCCAAATGATTCATTCTATGGCATTTTATTATACCATTATGAATTTCTGAAGAAGCTGTCATTTTAAACAAAATCTAGTTTAAACTTACCATATACGTTTTATTAGCTATTAAAATCTTTAATTAATTTTATTGTAGCTCTATTAATATAGATCATTATTTTCATTCTATAGTATAATAACTTTGACTGAAAAATAAAGTTGTCTATGCTTTAAACAAGCCTTGAAATGAACAAACCTTAAGTAACCTATAAAGATAACAGAGAAATGTCAGGAATGGCTAATATAATATCTAGAAATTCCATAAAACAGAACTTTCAGATAATGGCACTTGTGCATATGGAATCATTAAATGTCGTTTTATTTAACAGATACACTTAGCTTAATATTTTTTATTATTCTGACTATAAGAAAGAATTAAACAAGAAATTCTGCAAAAAAATGATGAGCATTTTTCAATAAATGCTTACAAAAACTGTTTTTTTTCTGTCAATACACCATATATAGCAGAACAGCTTCAAATTTATCAAGTATATATAATAAAACTGTCTATAGATTAAAACCTTATGAAGCATATATACTTAATAATCAGTACTCCTTCATGGTTAAATGTAAGGAAATAATCACAGTCAGGAAGGTGAAGGATGAATTCTGTTCTGTTTGAGTCATTTGATTGTGAGATTTATTAACAGAATTTCAAATGAAATACAACCTCCAAAGGACAGTTGAATCAAAAATAATGAGTGTTAGTAGGAAATATAGATATTAGAGGATAAAAGCAATAGGTGCCTATTAGTCCCTAGAGTTGCAAATTCTACATCTGCATATTGTAGTACACCAAGATGCAGACTGCACATACTAAAATTATGTCTATATTGCCTGTGAATAGTTATCTTCTTGTTATTATCCATTTAACAACACAGTGTATCAAAGGTTTTAATTACACCTACATTTAGGGTATTAAAAGTATTTATAAATAATATGATGTGCATTGAAATAATTATATTTATTACATGTAAATATTGCATCATTATATGTAAGGGATTTTGACACTCATGGAATTAGGAAACTCTTCATTCACACCAGATCTAACCTTCCTCAGATACTAAAGGGATTTGTGTTTTAATAACAATGTAATAGTCAATTATACATGTTCTATGGCTTCAGACAGAATACATTGGCTATGTAAAAATTTCTGAGGAGAGAATCTGGTCATGAGCCAGCTGTGTACTCTGTTTTCTTGTATTAGTGTATTCAAATTCTGTTTGGGTGTGGTTACAGTATCATCACAGAGTGAACTAAAGAATAATTTGTTTCCAACATCCTTGTTTTCAGCAATTCTCAGCCCCATCAAAGTTTGCAAGGAAAAGGACCGCCCTCAACATCCAAGAGCCATTTCCCCAGTTTACAAGAAATTTTCTTCTTAAACGCAAAAACAAAGGGTTTTAAGAGTTTTTAGTAGCATCTGAGCCACTAAGAAAAATGAACCTGGCAATGAATTCAAAGTTTATACAAGGATTTTTTTTTTTACAACTTCAGATGTTTTCCCATTTATCATGACCTTTTAACAGTATCCTATCCCATCTACAGGATGTGATACGGAAGTGTGAGAATCACTGGAGTTTCTTAACATCTAAGTGTCAAAGACATATGTGAAGATCAAGAATATTCTATACTCAATTTACTTTTTTAAAAAATAAACAAACAACAAAACAGGAAAAGAGTTTGTAGGAGTTTATGGTAGGTAGAATTTGCCTTAGAAACAAGGTAAAGTAAGTTGTAATTTTTAACTTTAGTGCAAATGACTAGACATTTCATACTGACAATAGACAATAGGAAAACTGATGATCCATGTAGGTTTATCAGATGTATATTCACTATTTCATTGAAAATTTTAAACCTAGTCAAATGCTTTTTTCCTGTAAGATGAAAAGCTCAACTCAACAATGGTAACTTTTAACCCTTTACCTTGTAAGAGACATTTTTCCCTCCATTAAAAAAAAACAAAACAAAACAATGCAATACAAATAAAGTGATTGAAATTCTCAGAAGTCCCTCACTGTATTGTTATGAACATGTGGTTAATTAAGTCCCATTGGAAGAAAACAATGTTTTTATAAATTAAGCTTGAGGGCATATTAAAATTGTTTTAAAGACAGCATAGTTTTGTCCTCAATTTTCTGTGCTAAAATGGAGACATTTAACACATTGTAAAATGGAAAATAACTTTCAACTCTTTCAAGTGAACTTCCTGCTGCATCTTCAAAAGAGAAATATCACTGAGAGTAACTGTCACTTGCTCCCGTCCAGCTGCAGAGATGCGATAGGCTAGCGGCTAGCAACCAATTCCTCCTTTCCAAAATGCACTGTAGCCCTTTTATCACCAATGACTAAATCCCGAGATTAAAGCTAAGAAGCAATGTGATGTAATTGTATAATCTTTTCGCTTTATCAAATCTCAATACATTTAATTCTATTTGCATCATTAGATCAATACAGAACTAGAAAGTTGCCAGGCACAGTGGCTCATGACTTTAATCTTGGCTCGCAAAGGCCTGAGGCAAGATGATCTCAGCTAATTCAATAGGATCCTGGTCTACAGAGTGAATTCCAACAAGCGAGTGCTACATAATGGAGACACTGCCTCAAAAACAAAGCAGAACACAAAAACAAGCAAACTCATAGGCAGAAAATATACTTTCTATGCATTTATTTTATAATAAACAATATGTTAGATTACAATGGGATGTAGAAATGATTTATCTTTAGTATCTAGCTATAAAAAGACAAATTAAGTATATTGTGATAGGTTAAATAGTCATAAATATTAAAAAACTATTACCACATCATCTTTAAAAATCCTAGTAGTATTTTCCACATATTAATTAAAATTAATTAAAACAAATTAAAATTAGTTAAAATTGATGAAACATTAGTAGGGCTCCTAGTGTGGGAGTGTCGTGGAACAGTGTATGAATGTGAAAAAAAATATACATATATAAATAAATAAATATATATATATGTATGTTTATACATATATATGGATATTTTAAAGTATAGAATATACATGTTCAAGATACTTTAGACCCTTAGTCTGATATTTATTTTTTTCTTTAATCTTTTTTTTTAAATTTCAGACTTAATATCCCTCCCAGTCCACCCTCCCAGCTGTTCTGCATCCCATACCTCCCCCTGACCCCTGTAAAGTGGATGTCTCCACTCCCTCCCTCCACAGACATTACCACTCCCTGGGGCCTCAGATCACTCGACCGTTAGGTGCATCTTCTCTCACTGAGGCCAGGCTCGACAGTCCTCTGGTGTATATGTGTTGAGAGGCCTCATATCAGCTGGTATGTGGTACCTGGTTGGTGGCCAAATGTCTGAGAGATCCCCGGTATTCCAGGTTAGTTGGAACTGCCGGTTCTCCTACAGGGTCACCCTCCTTCTCAGTTCCTTTCAGCCCTGAGGGTCAGCAGAAAGAGTGGAAACAGGCAACCTAGGGAGATAAGAGGAGTGGGGACCCTCTAGAGTGTACCAGAGACCTGGGACTGAGAGACTCTCAGGACTCATAGGGAGAGACTTTAGATGAAATGCCCTACAGTGGGGAAGGGAACATATACAGTCTACCTTTAGTAGGAAGACAGGGCTTCGAGTGGAGGGATGAGGTTGCCATCCCACAGTCAAACTCTTTGACCCATAATTGTTCCTGTCTGAAAGAACTGCAGGGACAAAAGTGGAGAAAAGCCTGAGGAAAAGGGGGTCCAGTGACAGGCCCAAATTGAGATCCAGCTCATGTGGAGGCCCCAGGGCCTGACACTATTACTGATGCTATGATGTGCTTACAAACAGGGGCCTATCACAACTGCCCTGAAAGGCCCAACAAGAAGCTGAAAGAGTCAGATGAAGATATTTATACTCAACCAATGGACAGAAGTTGTTGACCCCTGTGGTTGAATTAAGGAAAAGCTGATATTGATTCTTATGTGATGGAATTAGTAGTCCAGCATATTGCTGATCCTGGCACTAGAGGCTTTTCATTACTGTACACAGGAACAGACATTCTACACAAACAACATTTTATTGTTTGTCCTAAGCCATTTCATTGTCTGCCCTAAGCTTTGGAGGGAATATGGGTAGCCTACATGAACATGTACTGCACTTGTTAGTCAATAAAAATTCTGCCTCACCAGAATGAGATCTGGTCTCCTAATATATTCATTGCTTTGATAAACTAAAATACATAGGAAATTGTTCACCCTGGGGAAAAGGATTAAATAATTCTGGCCACAAAGTTCAATTTAGTAGAAGAAAGACCATTTCTAAACCATACTCTTGGCATCTGGTTGAGAAACCCGAGTCAGTACCAACTAATCAAGAAAAATCAAGAAAGAGGTTTTGTTAACATTTTTTATTTAGGAAATGGTTTCATGGGGTTGGTCTTTTGATTTGCTTCACTGCAAACTTCTTAGGAGGTTTATACACTATTTTGTTTATTCACTCCACTAATGCATATACACTCAATTACCTTTGGATATTTATTCCTCATTCTGATAATTCAGACCAAGCCAAAAACCAGCAACAAATACGGCAAAAAGATGTTCCATAATTTTTACCATCTAAAAATGTCTGGTAACCTCACAAATACCAAGAATAATTTAATTTCCTCTCATTTAAAAAATCTCTTCCTCCTGTTAGTGTCACAATATGCAAGGCATTTGTGTGCCAACTTTCCCCAGAACACCTGGTCAATCCTTTACTGCCAGATGGACCTGCTGATGCGGAGCAAAATGAATCGTGATAATAAATATGTCTGTGGGGGATGTGGTTGGTAACATTATTGGGTGAATCTGCCCTGCCTAAGAACTGTAGCAGTACAGAACCTCCATTTGTCTGTCTACAACTAGCAAATTACTTAGAGGATTCAGAGGCAGAATGATATAAGGCAAGAGCACCTGTCTATAAATTGGTAGATGGTCAATCTGTGCTACTCACTTTATTTTGAGGCCTCCTTGTCCTGTCTACAATAGAACTGCATTAAAAATCGACAGAATTGGATGAGATATTTTTTGGGCTTTATTCTGGCTTGTTGCTCAAAAATCACAGTTTGAAGATTGCATTCTTTGTCATTAGCAAACCAGGAAACTTTTAAATTGGACACTTCTAAAAGTAAAATCTACTTTTCTATGTAAAAATAAATAGGAAAATTTCATAATTTAATAAAGATATTTAAGCAAATTTTGATATAATATTATTGTGCATAGTGGTCATTCATTTTATTGTAGTTCAATATTATACATGTTACTGTGTACCAGGCACAGTGGCCGAAACAGATACCCTATTAACCCTATTACATGGTGGTTTCAGTAAATTATAACAGAAGTGCAATTTCACACTTGTTGGACAAAGGTATAATCTTAGAGGGTTAGGTTTGCTAAGGAAAGATTTCCGACATGTATAAACTGAACAAACTTGTAGCTGACTCTTAGGAGATGGGAATCATAGGAGTTTACTCTAAAGAACAAGATATAGATGATTGAAGTTGTGAACATTTTCTTAAGCAACTCCAAAGTTGCCAGTAGAAAAAAATATCAACTATTGGGCAAAACAACTGTGCCCAGAGACACAAGAAAATTCTCTGTGTAGATTAGTGTTCATTAAAGAGCTTCTCACTTTAACTGCAATATTGGAAGTATTATATGTTATCACTTTTCTCTTATAACAAAAAGTAGTTATACAAACTGAACCCCGAGAGTGCAGCTTGGCTTAACAGAAATCTAGTATTTCAGGGCAATCTGCTACCCTAGAATCTGGGATTCACAAGGATATCATGAAGTAAAGTTGAGATCTATGTACTAACAGGTGACTTCTGTAGCCAAAACAGAGAAGAAACACGTCACAGAGACAGAAGATACCTCCAGTGAGCTGTTGGATTCAGAGTGGGCCAGCATAAGAATGACTATTGGACACTGCACATTGTGGGTAGGAACAAATTTTATTAGCTTTCTCTCTAAAAACCTACAACAAAGAAGGGTGGGGCTGGGAGGAGTGGAGGGAGGGCAGTTGTGATTGGGGTGTAAATAAAATAATAATAATAAAAATGTCAGAGTGTTCTCTTAATAGTACTGTTTAGAGGGTAAGAAAAGAATAGTGTCTAACTCTCAAACTCCTGCAAACTTTGGCACAGTTTCTCATGTAGTGACCTCCCCAGCCATAAGGTTATTCACTTGTTACTTCATAACTTTTATTTTGGTACTAGTATGAATCGTGATGTAAATACATGATATTCAGAATATCTAATATGCAGGAAAATAATGAACTATCTCATCCCCTAGGAGGACACATTTCCACCATTCAAGTGCTTCTGGTTGTTCTGCTTTAAAGAAAAGCAACACACTCTTGTTTCACAAAGTTAGCCAGCCTATTTAAGGCCCAGAGACCAGAAGAAATAAGTAATAATAAATAAGCAATTAATGGTCCCAAGATGGGAGGAAGTAGGGTTGACAACCATGGAGAGGCTGAAAACTAATTCTTGTACCAGCACTCATCTTTCTCTTTCTCTCTCTGTCTTTTTTCAGGGCCTTCTCTGACCTTTTTCATGCTCTCTTTAACCATCCCTGTCTTGTCTATGTAAAGGCAACATTCTTCGTTAAGAGCTGTACACAGTCAAGAGCTGTACACAGCCTTTTCTATTGTAAAGGAGTAAATCAAGTCCAATAATGTCCTTTGTGGTTTTTGGAGGTCTCTTCAGACAGCAAAATGAGGAATTTCTTCAGATTAGTGATGTCAATCTCTAGCTGTTTGAAGTTCTTGTCGATGGCCTGTCGAAGCTCTGAGTAGTATAAGTTCGGAGGCCAGCATCTGGATTAGAATTCTAACAGCAGACGTCACAAGTGGTTCATTTTTACCTGGAAAGGAAAAAGAAGGGAATTCTCAGGGAGATTTCTCTTCCCTGGATGTCAATTGTTTTCATCTTATTTATGGTTGGCCCTGGCTTTTGGGGGTATCTATTTATTTCATTAATCTTTTTGGTAGCCATTTAGCTGTGCCTTCTGTGGTATCAAACAGGCATATCAATTCTCGGCCCCAAAAGAGAACTGGGTCTAGGCCATTCCCTTTAAGGTTAAGAGGGTTTGAAAAACAATAAATAAATTTTTTAAAAAAGAAAATATCAAAAAATAGTTAGGAAGTATATTTCAATAAAAAAATGAAAAGAAAAGTAACACACAAGACACAAAAAAAGTATTTGACAATAACAGTGCAAAAAAAACCACAGACTCCTAAAAGAGTTGTTCAAAACTTATTACAAAGTGCTTTTTTACTAGACAGAAACAACAATGGATTATGTCTAAAATAGAGACATCATGCAGACTCTGGCACAGTGACGCCACAATCACCAAGTCTACAGAAGAAAGAAATCAAAATTCAGGAGAATATCTCATTTTTGTGCTCAGTAAAAAATCTTAGGCATGCTGAAAGAATAAAACATATCAAAGGCAAATAAAATGTCATGTTTGACTTAGTTATTACTATTTATAAATGTTTCAATGTTTTAACTTTATATTCAATCAATTTCAATTTCAGAAATAAAACAGTAATTTTGTGAAAAGGGTCCCAACAACAATGCTTAAAATATGGTTGTTGAAATGGCTCATTTTGGAATGATGATTAGTTGATTAAATTTTCATAAAACTCATGTCAAAATCAATTGGATACACTGTAGTGGTATATTTCTTAATTTTTAAAATTGGTGGTTATGTTATATGGGATGATTTATTTGCGTTATATTTTGCTATTATTTGAAATGAAACAGTGGGTGTTCTTTGACTTGCAAAATTTTGATACTATACAAATTTGTCTTACTTTTTCTGGCTCTGGAATTGCCATAGAAATTTAAGATCAGCTTGTCAATTCTGTTAATAATTAGTTGAATATATGGGCTACTATCAGTCATCTGTGATTTAATAATTATACATCTCTGATTCTTTTCTGCCATAATGGAGATTATGGAGTATTCTGGAGAAATTTCAGTAATAAATAAAAATAATTTATTTGCTTCTTGGAGGTAAAATATTAATTTGTTTTATGGAATATTTTTATTTATTCACTATTACATTTTTGGCTTCCTAATAATCAAATAGAGTGTTCATGATAAAATAATTTGCTTTGCTTCTAATGATATCTCTGAGGTTATTTGCTAATGTCACCCACTCTGTTTCTTACTTATTTCTTTTGAGGTTGTATTTTAATTACTGTATCTCTGCCTTTGCTTTACTCCTCACAAGTCCTTACCTATACCCCTACATGTTCTCCTTCAAACTCATAATCTCTTTAATCAACTGTTATTGTCTACCTATGTGTGTGTGTGTGTGTGTGTGTATTCTTTAAGTATAACTTGTTAAGCCCATATATTACTTTTATGTGTGATTTCAGAGTTGATCATTTGGTCCTTGACAAACCAGTGGTGTGCTCTTCCCTGGGAAGGACCATCACTCCATATCCCAATTTTTCCTCTCTTGCCTGTGGTTCTTTTTGTCAGGTTGAGATCTTGTGACCTATTCTCTGTGCAGTAACAATGTTCCTTGGTGTCCTCTTCACTCACCTATCATTTGTAACATCAACCTGGTGACACTTTAAAGGTGTAGCTTTTCTTGTTACTAAGAGATACAACCTCACAGCAAAGTCCCTGGTCTTCTGATTCTTACAGTCTTTCCACATCTTCTTCACTTTCCCCATAAACCTTGACTTTGAGAGTATTTTGTGGCAGTATCAATTGATACTGAGCTCAGCAACTCAGAATATTGGTTGGTTGTGGCTACTTTATAGTGGACCCACCCTGCTTTAGTGAAAAGTTTCTTTAATGAGGAGAAAAGGTACACTTATCTGTGGGTAAAAAGAAAAATATAAAGATTATGTTGGTTTAGATATTAGTGGTAGATTTTCCTCTAGTAACTATGATTTCACTAGTACTGAGTAATTAGCTAGATTTCCAGCAACAAGACTGCTGTGACTTTTGTTGAGTGAGTCTTTAGTCAATTGTAGAGCAATTGGTTATTGTCAGGATATATGTGCTTCACTACTTCACTTTTAGTCTTATGGTGCTTAATTGGTCATTGAAGTGGTTCGTAGACATCTTAGTTGGATAAGACTTTTAGTAGTGTCATTTGGAAGGCTGAGGGATAACATGAAAGGTAGTCCTCAGGGAGGGGACTTTTAATTTTAGTTTAGAGGCATCTGGGCCTTCTTTCTAAAGTCCATGATATGTTTATCTATAGGGATTCCACTTCTACATCAGGGAGTTTCTTTACTTTTTGATCCTGTTTAATGCCTTTAAATTAAGTATCGTATCTTGCAAATATATATTCTATGAACTGTTGGGAATTGTTTAAAAATCAGAGTATATTGTATTGAAATTTTTTTAATGGAAAAATTTTTTAAATATATTAATTAAATACTTATAATTTTACTAGGGAAAATAATAAATTCACATTTTAAAAATTTAGTGACCAAGTCATCCTAGATTCTACCATTCTCTGCTTTGCTTTTAATATAATTTTTTTCTTGTTCATTTTCATGCACCCTGTCTCTTAAATTTTAACAGAATATCTTTTTTTTTTAATTTTAAATTTCCATTTTGTTAGATTTTATAGAAGTGTCTCTGAATCCCTTAAGCTGAGCATAGTGTTTTGGTATAATATCAACTAGTTGCAACAATTATAAAATTTGCTTCAGTGTAGACCTGCATAACAAGGTGGTTTTAGATCATTAGTCATACATATTAGTTTTTTGTGGCTCCTCATTTCATCTCATTACTGTGATTTTCTATGTTAGCTGCTTAGGCTTGCATTTTCCTAATACTTATCACAGTTTTCAGTAATTGCCATGTTACAAAATGTAATATTCTCTCTCTCTCTCTCTCTCTCTCTTTCTCTCTCTCTCTCTCTCTCTCTCTCTCTCTCTCTCTCTCTCTGTCATATGTCTACCTATCATCTACCATGTTTTCTTTTTTCTTTTTTTCTTTCCTTTCTTTCTTTCTAGATGATAGCCTCTTCTTTTGAATAAGAGGAAATCCTGGGAAATCACAGGAATGGACTTGTGTGGAGCTTCAAGCTTACTTTGCCTTTTCCACTGACTGCTCTACTGCTGTTTTTGATATTTTTTTGTGTTGTTAATAATTTATGTTTCATGCATAATGCTGTTGGAGTGATACCAGAAATATAGACATAAAAACTAAATAAACATTTTTGCTAAGCTTGGGCGCTTGAGTCTACTTCCCCATCTCAGCAATAGCCCTTTGTCTCACTTGAATCTGTACATGCTGCCATTTTCTCTGTAAGTTCATATATGCTTTGATTCAGTCCTGATGTGTCTGGAAAACACAATTTCCTTGGGGCCATACCACCATTACACATCTGCTTCTACATACTTCCCTGAGGCATGATAGGAGTGGTCTGATAAGGCATTCCATTTAGGACTGGATGTCCCAGTGTCTCTCATTCTGTGTTTTGTTCAGTTGTACATTTCTTTGTTAACATCTAATGGAAGAGCAAGCTTCTTTCATAATATAGGTCCCATGCTTAGTAGTAGGTAATCAACACAAATTATCTCAATGGTATGATTATTGTAGACTTTTTGTCTCATATTGTTTTGGGGGACTCTCTCTCTCTCTCTCTCTCTCTCTCTCTCTCTCTCTCTCTCTCTGTGTGTGTGTGTGTGTGTGTGTGTGTGTGTGTGTGTGTGTGTGTGAGTTTAGTGTGTTGAAAATAAATTTGTTCATATGCCTGCTTGTTTTCTAAAGAGGGAAGAAAAAAGTCAAGGAGTTGGGTGGATTAATGGTTGGGAGGATCTTAGGGTGGATTGAAGAAGGGAAAGTATGATCAAAGTATATTATATAAAACTTAATTTCAATAAAATACTCTACAAAAAAAGAAGGCAGAAGTATAAGATGGGCTAAAATGTTACCAAATTCACTGCTCTTAAAGTTATTTGCTGATTTTATATCCATACCCAAGATGTTCTATTGTGAACGTTGTCTGAAATTGATAATTAGAAAACAAAGTATGGAAGCCATAAATATTGCTCAATTAATTAAGTGCTTGCTGGGCAGTGTGAGTACTAGAGTACACTTTTGCAGACCCTATTTTAAAAAAAAGCACATGAGATTTATGATGGTCTGTCTATACTCTGAGAACTTGGGAAACAGAGACAGAGGATTCTAGAGGCTTCCTGGATGTGAGACTAGCTGACACAGCAAAGCAAGACACTGCCTCAATGGATTACGTGGAGAGGAATATAGCAAGACCCCCTATCCCCTTTGTTTGCACACAGATGCAAGTGTGCTAGTGTATATGAACACACACATAATGTGTGTACCCTCACACATGTACATGAAAAAGTTCCCCAACGAATATGAAAACAACAGTTTGTTACATTCTGACTGGATATGTTAGAGAAATGGATTATGAAGGCATTTCTACAAGTGCTTCAGTCACATTATAAAATACTAATAAGCAGTGTGATAATTCGGCAGAGATAAATCCAGATACATGAAAGGAGCTGTGAAATTAGCATGATATTTTGTGTAATATATTTGGAATCCAAAAGAATTCATTGATTTTCTGCTCTTGGACTTTATAAGTGAGTCATCTGATAATTCTCTATATACTATGTTATTGTATTCTCTACAGAGTAAAACACCAACTACCTACATATTTAAGTTCTTTCAATGTTAAAATTAAAATTGTTAGCATCTTCAATTATCAGACAAATCTAGTAAGTTGGAAACTGAACTATGCTAAAGCAAATGACTTAAAAATATTTTGTTATAGAAATTACCTTCATAAGTGAAGGTTTAGAAGAAGAGACAAGACCAAGTGAACATTTAATGAGGTTGAGAACTGAAACTACAAATGATAAGCCAAGTAGGAAGACAGCTTATTTATCTTCTCCCTTTCTAGTAGGGCTTTATCTAATGTGAACATTTTATAGGCTTTCCCCTTCTCCACTTTGGCATGCGTCTAGGTGTCCCTGTTCAGCAGTCTGCTGGAAAGACTTTATGAGAGTAGCTTCTGACATTGCTAGGAGATAAAATCTCATAGCAAACTCCCTGTTCCTTTAGTTTTTAGTCTTTTCATCCCTTCTCCACAGTGGTTACTTAACCATAAGCGCAGGGGGGTTTTGTAGATGTATACACATGCACTGAACACCACTCCTCATATTGACACCTACTTTCAATCTTCACTCCGTTCAATGTCTTGAATCATTTTAACTTAAATAATACAAGGCAAGAAATAAATCAGTTACACTTACCAGCAGTTAGGAGTGCTGGCTGCATTTACAGGAATCAGTCCTGAGAAGGCTCATGATGCCTCATAACAATTTTACTCCAGTTTTAGGAGTCTGCTTCCTTTTCTGGCCTTTGGGGGCAGTAGGCACACGCACAGTGCAAACATCAATCTGTAAGAAAAACACTCATACATAAAAATAAAAATAATAAATAAGTGAGTAAATAAAAGTAAAACATTATAAAACAATGAAAGTACATTTAGTGTCTGTAAAATAATAAAAAATACATAAAAGCAAAAGTTCCTTAAAGTTATGAAAATAATTTAAAAAGCCAAATCTTGGCAGTAACATATTTATAAAAGTATTTTCGACAATATTTGAGTTGTATTTTTATGGATCTATGGTTTGAATTATGAAATGTTGAAATCTGGTGAAGGATTGGAGCGCATGGGAAACAGACTTAAAATTACATTTAATGAGCTAAGTGATGAAGGGTAGTTTTCCATGAACTGAGAAGCTCTCTTCACTGATATGGAACATTTTGTAATCACCATTAAATTACATTGACATAATACTGAATAACAAGTCTTACAATGTTAGGTATTGTTATTTTCTCAGTTTATTTTCTCCACAAAATGAATGGTATTCTATACTATTATATATCTTGGTGGTTCTACCAAGCAAATAATATAATTCCAAAGATGTTAGCTTCTGGTGTGTGGTAGCATCCTCTTTGTGTTCCAGGCCTGCCTCATTTTGTGAGAGATATGAAGCTCAGCCTCCACTTACCCTGAGATTGAATTCCACCATGAAAGAGATCCTATAATAAGACATCCATGTCTACAAAACAGGCAAGGCATAAGAAAAAAGATTATTTCAAATGTAAACATCATGAGAATTTAAAGAATAACACTGATGCCAGTCACCCAGTGAATGTATGACAATATTGATGAAGGAAAAGGCCCTATTTTGCACCAAGTAAACAATTTGGCACCAATTTACCTGCCACAATCAAAACAAAAAGGCTAAAGATTTCTTTCATGGTAACTTATTCAAACAGCTACTGTTCAGATTCTGGACAGGTCAATAGTGTTAACACAGTAGACTTACTAAAGCTCAGATCTTGCCCAAGGGAGTGGATCAATGACACAACTGTGTCTTTCATTCTTATAACTTAGGCACTCAGCAGCCAGCTAGTTACAACAATGATTTGAAAATAACTAACTGTATTTGTAAAACAAATAGAAAGAAGTAAAAGTCAGTATAATCCAGAAAGCACAGGATATTTATCAGATGTGTTTAACTCTAAAGCAGAAAATCTACTGTCACAAAGGAAGGCTGTGAGTTCCTTAAGCCTCAACTTTATTGAATGAAATATGTAAAGCCTATGTTTGTGATTTTTACTGATTTATTAAGTGAGAAAAGTGTATGTATCTGGTAAGCAATATTTGATATGCAGTGTTTGATTTGATCTTTGAATTTACTGTGACTCCCCACCAACTCTATAATTTAACTTCAAACTCTTTTACTCTGCTTAAATAATGGGACAAACGCGCACAATATTTATGAAATGTCTATCCTCCTGGCACATTTCACTCAGTATTACCGATCTTTCTTGTCCTTATCTTTTCCTGGCCCATGACATTTGTTTGTTTATTTGTTTTAGTTAAAAATACATACATAAATGTAATTATGATGTTTAATATAAAAAACTATAAAGTATTTGTATTTTCTTCTGTTTTCTTTTTACTGAAAGTAGATTTTATTCTCATACAATATATCCTGATTACAGTCTTTTCTCCCAGTTTCTCCCTACCTCCTCTCCCATCTGGATGTACTCCATTGCTGTCTCATTAGAAAGGAACAGGCTTCTAAGTTATAATAACAAAACATTACAAAATAAAATATAAAAAGTTAATGACCATCACAAAGTTGACAAAGCAAACTAAAAGCAGAAAAAAAAATGCACAAGAAGGCATCAGAACCAGAGACTTGTTTATTCACACACTCAGGAATCTCATCAAAATGTTAAACTAGAAGCCATAAAATATACAGAGAATACCTGTAAGACCTATCCTTACAATTTTGGTTTCTGTGAGTTCATATGAGCTTAGTTCTGTTGATTTAGAGGACATTGTTCTTCTGCTGCCCTCTATCTCCTCTGGCTCTTATCCTCTTTCTACTCATGGAAGAGCTCTGAGGAGAAAGACTTGAAGGAGACCTCCCATTAAGAGATGGCTGTTCCAAGGTTATTCTTTCTTTCTCTCTCCACAAGATCTAATTGTGGGCCTCTCAATTTTTCCCATACACTCCAGGAGGAAGCTGCTATGATGATGGCTAAATAAGGAACAGATTTATGAATATAGTAGAATTGTTGTTCTATTCTTAATTGCCAGAAATTGAGAACCATCTCATTGGCCCTTAACAGAAGAACTGATCATGAAAGTTTGCAGTTTGCCACACTCCTCACCTGATTTTATATATATATATATATATATATATATATATATATATATATATGTGTGTGTGTGTGTGTGTGTGTGTGTGTGTGTGTGTATGAATGAAATTTGCAGTCAAGCAGATAAAACAAGAAAAAAAGTCATCCTGAGTGAAGAAACCCATACCCAGGAACATTAATATATATATTTCCTTACATTTGTATATTGGCTATTAAGTAAATGATAACTAAGCAAGCACCTCTAGACACAAAGAGGTTACATATATTGGAAGGTACAAGGAGGGGAAAATTAATCTCTCTGAGAGAGGAAAATAAGATAGATTTTGTAGGTGGGCTGGGAATAGCAGACTGGAATGATAGAACCAGGGTGGATAAAGAGAGAGGCATAGAGAGAAGGAATATGGGAGAAACAGCTAGGATTTAGGGACATTTTTGAGAATGGTATGGTAATCTAAAGCAGAAGAATCATTGGACATTTTATGATGGTAATCCTAATGAAGTCTCCAAATGATAAGAGAGATGGAATCCCAGTTTGACATATCCTGTCCCTTCCAATACTGGGACCAGGTTATATCCAATTCAGCATTGATCAAAGAGAAATCTCAAAACAACTCAGACTGTTGCCAATATTACTGGTCTTAAAAATATAAGTAGTGTTAACTGTTGCTATACTAATTATTTGGATATTCTATAAAGAATTCTTAATGATTGTAAACATCATCTCATTTCTATTGTTATTCCTCATTTACTTCACTATTTTATACTATTTGCTGGAAACTCAAACTTTAATTATTTCTTTCAAAGCATGGGAATGTGTTCTACAACAATAGATTGAGCAAAAGCATTTAAAATAAATTGAAGATTTTCCTCCCTTTGGATTTTATTTACATATACATATTTACATTTTAATGCAAATTTGTATATTTTGATAGCACTCTCATTTGAAAAGTGAGTAACTGCACATAGGGTATAGAATGAAACAATTAAAGCACCATTATCTTTATTATTACCCATCTTTAAACTTTTGTATGTTCTTTAAAACTTACTTTACTTTTGGGTGTTGACTATAAAATTATATGAGATGTTGGAAAGATATCAGATCAAAAGATCATGTATGACACTAAGAAGTAATAAAGGTTGCTGGAGGCAGGAGGGTACAAATGTAATGGGGGAGTGGAGAAGAAGGGAGAGAGAGAGTTATTTGGTTTAATAACATTATAGTCAAACCTAATTGTTTGTAGGCTAATAAATATTTTTTAGGTAGCTACTTCTTTAAGCGGGGAGTACTTTATTATCCCTTTAGATTTTCTCTAATTAATAATCATTAATTTGAGCTGAAAATTGTCAATCTTAGATGATGAAAAAGTCTTTGACAAAATTCAGTTCCTTTTCATGTTAAAAGTCTTGGAGAGAACAGGAATTCATGGCACATACCTAAACATAATAAAAAGCAATATAGAGCAAACCAATAGCCAACAGCAAATTAAATGAAGAGAAACATGAAGAAACCACACTAAAATCAAGGACAAAACAAGCTTTCCCACTCTCTTCCTATTTATTCAGTACAGTACTTGAAGTTCTAGCTAGAGCAATTAGACAACAAGGAAGTCAAATTGGAAAGGAAGAAGTCAAGCTATCACTATTTTGGGGTGCTGTGATAATATACGTGAGTGAACTCAAAAATTCTACAAGAGAAGACCTAAAGCTGATAAACAACTTCAACTATGTGCCTGGACATAAACTTAACTCAAACAAATAAGTAGTCTTCTTTATACAAATGATAAATGGGACAAGAAAGAAATTAGGGAAACAACACCCTTCACAATAGTCACAAATAATGTAAAATATTTTGGGGTAACTCTAACAAAGCAAGTGAAAGATCTGTATGACAAAAATATCAAGTCTCTGAAGAAAGATATCAAAGAAGATCTCAGATCTCCCACGCACATGGATCAGTAGGCTTAACATAGCAAAAATGACCATCTTTCCAAAAGCAATCTACAGATTCAACATGATCCCTATTAAAATTCCAAGTCAATTCATCACAGACAAGGAAAGAACAATTCTCAACTCCATCTGGAATAATAAACAACCCACGATAGCGAAAACAACTCTCAACAATAAAAGAACTTCAAGAATCACCATCCCTGACTTCAAGCTGTACTACAGAGCAATAGTGATAGAAACTGCATGGTATTGGTACAGAGACAGACAGATCTATTAATGAAATAGAACTGAAGACCCAGAAATAAACTCACACACCGATTGACACTTGATCTTTGACAAAGGAACCAAAAATATACAGTGGAAAAAAGAGAGCATTTTTAATAAATGGTGCTGGTCTAACTGGCAGTCCTCATTTGGAAGAAAGTAAATTGATCCATATTTATGACCTTGTACAAAACTCAAGTCTAAGTTGATCGAGGATCACCACATAAAACTGGGTTCACTGAATCTAATAGAAGAGAAAGTGGGAAATAGCCTGGAACACATTGGCACAGGGAAAATTTTTGTGAGCATATTAACAATGGCTCAGGCTCTAAGATCAACAATTGACAAATGGGACAGCTGGGAATTGTTTCTATTGCTCTGACTTAAATTCAGCTCTCCAAAATCTGGAATCTGCATGTCCACACGCAGAAGGTCCCTGTCCCCAGTTGGTTTTTGATTGATCAATAGAGAACCAATGGTCAATAGTTGGGCAGGATTTAAGAGGCAGGAATTCTAAGTTTCTGGAGGAAGAAATGAGAGATGAGAGGATAATCGCCATGACTTAGAGGGAGAGAGAGTATGTATAGGCGCTACAGAAGTATTATCCAAAATGTAAGTGGAAAGGGAAAGCAACTCTGTTGGGGGAGCTGCCCAGAATGTTATAGGGCAGCAAAGATAAAACAGAGAATTAGAAGGTATTAAGCCAGAAGTAATGAAGGGACATGTATGCTAAACTCAGGGAGGATTAGAAATGCACCACCATTAAGTGAGTCAAGGCATATCAAAACTAATTGATGTGTGAGTGTGTGTGCGTGCGTGCGTGCGTGCGTGCGTGCATGCGTGTGTGTGTGTGTGTGTGTGTGTGTGTTTATGTGTGTGTGCATTTCTTTCAAGAATCCAGGGAGCTCTTGGGTAGGTGAAGCACTTGTGACCTGTCTGGAACTCAGGCCAGGTTAATTATTTCCCACTCTATGGGACTTCATAAAACTGAAAAGCTTCTGTAAGGTAAAGGACACTGTCAATAAGACAGAACAGCAATCTACAGACTGGGAAAAGATCTACACTAACCTTACATCCAATAGAGGGCTAATATCCAAAATATACAAAAAACTCAAGAAGATAGACTCCAAAACCTCAAATAACCCAATTAAAAAATAGGATACGAACCTAAAGACAGCATTCTTAACTGAGGAATCACAAATAGCTAAAAACCAATTAAAGAAATGTTCAACATCCTTAGTCATCAGGGAAATGCAAATCAAACAACCTTGAGATTCCAACTTATACCAATCAGAATGGCTAAGATCAAAAACTCAAGTGACAGTACATTCTGGAGAGGATGTGGTGAAAGAGGAACACTCCTCCATTGCTGCTGAGATTCCAAGCTGGCACAACCACTCTGAAAATCAATCTGACGAAAATTAGAAGTAGTTCTACCTGAAGACCCTGATGTACCACTCCTGGGCATATACTCAAAGATGCTCTACCACATCACAAGGATACATGCTCCACTGTGTTCACAGCAGCTGTATTTATAATAGCCAGAAGATGGAAACAACCCAGATGTCCCTCAAATGAAGAATGGGTACATAAAATGTGGTTCATTTCCACAATGGAATACTATTCAGTTATTAAAAATGAGAATATCATGAATTTTGCAGACAAATGGATGGAACTAGAAAATATAATCCTGAGTGAGGTAACCAAAACACAAAAGTACATGCCTTGTAGTACTCACCAATAAAATGATATTAGCTGAAACTTTCAGAATACCCATGATATACCTCACATACCATATGAAGCTAAACATGATGGACAGTCCAAGTATGGATACTTCAGATCCACTTAGAAAGACAAACAACAAAATAAAAGAAAGAAAAGAAAAAAAAAGAAAGGAGAACAAAATAGTTACCAGAGGAGGCAGAGGGAGGTAGGGATGTGGAGGGAAGAGGGAGATGGACGGACGGGAAAAGGGAGTCAGGATCAGGTATGGTATGGGTTGTGCGGGGGCTGGGGGGAGACAGGAGAGAAGCCCGAGTGCTAGGGAATAAATAGAAATATGCAGCAGTGTTGGTGATCCTGTAGAAAATCCAAGACACCAGGGATGTGAGAGATTCCCAGGACCCAATGGGGTTGACCTTAGTCAAAATCTCAACAGTGTGGAGATGTAATCTTAAGAGACCACCTCTAGTAGATAGACACGTCCACCATTTGAGACACCTATGCTGAAAATTCTTGACTCAGAATTATTCCTGCCAAAAGGAAATTCAGGGATAAAAATAAAGCAGAGACTAAAGGAAAGGCCAGAAACTAGCACAACTTGGGATCTGTTCTATCCACAGACATAAAAACCAACACTACTACTGATACCATGTTGCGCTTTCGGATAGGAGCCTAGCATGTCTGTCCTCTAAGGGGCTCTACCAGTAGCTGACTAAGACAGATGCAGACATTCACAGCTAACTATTGAATTGAAATGGGGACCCCTATGGAAGGGTTATGGGAAAGACTGAAGGAGCTGAAGGTAATTGCAACCACACAGGAAAAACAAAAGTATCAACTAACTAGGACCCCACATATCTTCCAGAGGCTAAGCTTCCAACCACACATAGAGTGATCTGTAGACCCTGCTACAGATGCAGCAGAGGACTGACTTTTCTGACCTCAGTGGGAAGGAATGTGCTTAATCCTGTAGAAATTTGATGCCCCAGAGAAGGTTTATGTGAGCTAGGTGAGCTGGGAGTGGGTGGGTAGCTGGGGGAGCACTGTCTCAAAAGCAAAGGGGAGAAGGGAGGGGGTGAATGACTATGGTAAGAGGGACCAAGAAAGGGGCAACATTTGGAATGTAAATGAATAAAATAATAAAATAAAATAGGGGAAATTTAGCTACTCACTTTTTTTCTAACTTTGTTTTTCCTCTAAATAAGAGTCATTGAATGGGGTAGAGATAGGGTTCAGCAGTTGAAAGTACTGACAGCTCTTCCAGATATCCTGAGTTCAATTCCCACCAACCAGATGACTCACAGCCATCTGTAATGAGATCCTCTTCTAATGTGTTTGAAGGCAGCTACAGTGCACTCAAATACATAAAATAAATCTTAAAATAATTACTTTGTATTTACATTAAATTATTTACATTCTAGTTTGTATATAACCTTTATTAAATAGCACTATTTGTAAATTTTAATTTTCTGATAATTCCAGAATATTTACAATTAAATATAGTGAAATTATTCCTGAAAACAAATTAATTTAATAATCAGTAGAATTAAAATCTCTGTAACTAAAAATCTACATAACTATTTGTAAATTTCAGAGTTAACTAACTTTAAATTTATCATAAGTTACTGCTTATGAATTCTTCCTTTAGAAAAGGCCTTTGTTGAAGTCTTAAACTGCAAAGGAAACCTCAATCCTGTTTTCTGAAAAACAATGCAGTTGTCACTTTCATCCCAATATGAAAAAAATCTGAAGGCTAAGCTTTACTAAAGAATTCCAAACAGTTTCATAAAGAAATTGCTGATTTAGGTAATTTAGGCGAAGTGCTAATTTATGTAAATATCAGGGTGCCATTTGATTAAAATGTACACTGTGTTGTATTATAATAAGGCAAGCAAGAGGTTTCAGTAGATACGACTTTCTATCAGGCTGATAATCTGAGTTCCATCACTAGAATCACATGATAGAAGGCCAGAATTGACTCCAGCAAGTTCTCTTCTGACATCTGCTATATGGCCCTAGTGCATGCCCAGACACCCCCACTACCCCTTCCCTACACACACATATAAGGTAGCTAATGAGGTTTTTTTGTTTTTCTTTTTAAGCCTAGTAAGGTTTTTGGGGGTGTTTGTTTCAGCTATCAACAGTCGTATTTTGTCCCTTGCTTAGGGAAAGAGTGTTAACTTAATTTTACAATTTTCACTTTTCTGTTGTGTAAGTCAGACACCTCTTGAAGGGAGGAAGCAAGAGATATCTTAGCCCCGTTGACATGCTGCTACTGAGTAAGTAAACCAGCGTTGATCTTTGAGTGTCTATTCTGATGTGTTTGGTCTTTCTGGAGAAAAGATCTAAAAAGTTGAGCAGACATTTAATAGCATATCATATGAAAAATGTTTTATTTAATAAAAGTAAAGAGACTTGAGCCAGTACCTTGGCTAGAGAGATGTATGCATTTATGACAGTAAACATTCAGAGACAGGCATATATACTCAGATTGGTACTGAAATGAGAGGACATAATATTGCCTATAAATAATGTAAATTATGGGAAGCAGAACTAAATATCTTTAGACTAGGGCTTCTCTGAATACTGGAACTAGTAACAGTTCAGATGTGATAAGAGTTTGATTTCAAGGTCAGCTCTATGTATTACGGACTTACCAGAATCTCTGGACACAGTGTCCTAGATTCCAGTAGTCCATCTTCCTACTTGCAACAATAAAATATCTCCATATATTTCCACATGTCTTCAGGAGGAAAAAACATTCCCTTCCACTTTTGTCTTTCAACAAATCAGATTTTATAGTGATGTATTAACAGATTCTAGATCATTATTGATGCTTATTAAAAACCATTGATGCTTATATTAGCTATTTTCCTCATTGCTATTATTTAATACTAGACAGAGAAAAACTTAAGAGAATAAACATTTGCTTTGTTCTATAGCTTAAGAATATATGATGAGAGGAAGGCATTTGTGTAATTTAGAGTTACTGTTAATATGATGAAGTACCATGACCAGAAGCAACATGGGAAGGAAAGGGTTTATTTTTGTTAGCATTTTTGTCGAAGTTCTGCCCCTCAGTTACCTAGCAACAGCCAAGTATGCATGACTCACTACAAAAGGGGTTTCTTGCCTCCTTCTGCCTCTCTTGATCTTGTTCTTGCCTTCCTGCTCCCATTCTCTCCCCATTCCCTTTCCCTTTCTCTCTACACATGCTCATGGTGTGTGTCTACTTCTCTTTTCTCTTCTCTTCTCTTCTCTTCTCTTCTCTTCTCTTCTCTTCTCTTCTCTTCTCTTCTCTTCTCTTCTCTTCTCTTCTCTTCCCCTCCCCTCCCTCTCTCTCCTCTCTCTCTCTCTCTCTCTCTCTCTCTCTCTCTCTCTCTCTCTCTCTGCCTTTCTCTGCCTCTACAACCCTCTTAACTCTTCTCCCCATTCCCTGAATAAACTCTATTCTATATTATACTGTTGTGTGGCTGGTACGTCAGGGGAAAGGAATGTGTCAGCATAGGCCCACGGAGGCACTCCCTCCCCCATACCTCACCACACATACTCTCTTTATCTTTTCATAAACAAATACATTTTGATAACAGTTCCATACAAATTATTGTCAAATTAGTGAGGGGAGGAACTCAGCAAGGCAGGAACCTGGAGGCAGGCGCTGAAGCAGAGGCCACAGAGGAATGCTACTTACTGACTTGCTTCTTACGGCTCACTCAGATTGCTTTGTTATAGAACTGAGAACCACTAGACCAAGCATGGCAACAGTCACAATAGGCTGGGTCCTCTTCCAATGATCACTAATTTAGAAAAATCCTTACAGTTGAATCTTACCAAGATATTTTCTCAATTGAGGATTTCTCCTGTTTTCCATTAATATGTTTCCATTAATATGTTCCATTAATATGTTCCATTAATATGTGTTCACTTTACACCCAGACTGCAGCCCTCCTCTATCCTCCTTATCCCAACTCAATCAGCCCCTCCCCTCATCTACTCCTGCACTCTCTGGGAAGGAAGAGGCAAACCCTTGGGTACCAACCCTGGCACATCAAGTTACTGCCTCCCACTGAGGCCAGACAAGGCAACCAGATAGGGGAACAACATCCACAGGCAGGAAACTGAGTCTGGGACAGCTCCCACTTCAGTTGTTGAGGGATTAACATGAAGAAAGAACAAACTGCACATCTGCTACATATGTTTGGGAGCCTAGGTCTTATCCAAGTATGCTCTTTAGTCGGTGGTTCTCATGAATCTAACTTGTGTAAAGTTGATGTAAAGTTAACAAGTACAGCATGGCAACTACCGTGTGATGTTTTCCCCCATCTGAGCAAATCATGAAGAACAAATAGAAGTGTGCTGGCATTTAGCTCGTTTCCCTCTCCTCCCATTTGTTTTATTTTATTCATTAAAGGGCTACACTCATTGATAAGCAACTGCTTGTATTATGTTCAGTCTTACCACCTCAGTTAAATTTCCCTGGAAACATGGTTAAACACACCCAAAGAGAGATATACCTTATGTGATTAGAAATCCATTCAAGATATATAGGAAAATTGACTATAATAATCATGAGATCTCTAAACTTTCATAGGGCTTATTCCCCCAAATCTCAAAATAGTGACTGCAAACTATTTTTGAGTTGTCTTTTTAATACACATTTATTAAAACTGATGTTCATACCTGTTAGAATTTTTAAGGGAACTCTGATATCTATTTTATACTAAAATGTAATTTTGTTTATACAGGAAAAGAAGTTTATTATTTCAGAAGTGAGTAGAGGAATTAACAAGAATTCTAGGTAATTTTCTGCCATGATAATCTAAGCTCACTGGCTAGAAGATGCAAAGACTTCATAAAATACCAAGAAAATCAAAATACAAAGCTGTGACTAGAGAACAGAGAGAAAAAGGTCATCAGGGGACTGTATGCAAAAAGGAGATCTGTTGAGCGAGCCATTGGCCAGGCATATACTTCTGTTTTGATTCTCATAGACATGATTTTTAAAAAGAGCTTTCTTATTATTACTTATTATTATTATTTATAAGAGCTTTCTTATTATCTATTATTACAGTCCTTTAAACATGGTGCCATTCTTCCTTCATAGCAAAATATAAGTCTCTAAATTGCCAGTGTAAATATTGGGTGTATACTTGCATTGTAGCCCTGGTCTTTTTCTCTATTCTAGAGAACAGGAATCCTACCCCAACCCCCAGCAGTCCCTCTAGATCAGAGAATTAGATCCAGTCTTCAATTATTAAGTAAGTGGAAAAGTCAGTACTACAGTGAATATGAGATTATATTAGAGTATTTGTGTTGCTTTTCTCCTCTTTCTGATTATTAGTTTTCTATTTCTTCTATTACAAGGAATAAACCAAATAACTGTGCATCTATGTCAACTCTGAGGAGACCCTGGGAGCAGAATTCTATCTGTTAATATTACAGATGAAGGAATAATCAAATAAACATATAGAAGAACTGGGCTCTTTTGGTAAGTACTAAAGAAATAAAAAAGTTGAGATTGTCTTCCTAGCTAGCGCTGAAATGTTGGAAAAGCAGAAGACACAAATTCCAATATGTTTTCCTTTACTTTTCTGTCAAGGTCAGTTGTTTGTGCAGTTTAAAGTTCGTGTCTTAGTCAGGGTTTCTATTCCTGTACAAACATTATGACCAAGAAGCAAGATGGGAAGGAAAAGTATATTCTGATTACACTTTCACTTTGCTGTTCATCACCAAAGGAAGTCAGGATTGGAACTCAAGCAGGTCAGGAAGCAGGAGCTCATGCTGAGGCCATGAAGGAATGTGACTTACTGCCTTGCTTCCCCTGGCTTGCTCAGCCTGCCTTCTTACAGAACCCAGGACTACCAGCCCAGGGAGAGCACCACTCAAAATGGGCCCTCCCACCCTTGATCACTAATTGAAAAAATGCCTTACAGCTGGATCTCATGGAACCTCAACTAAGGCTCCTTTCTCTGTGATAACCCCAGCTTGTGTCAAGATGGCACATAAAACCAGCCAGTACAGTCAGTTTAAGGCTTACACTGCCATTTTCTTTGTTGTGTGACTGCAAATGGTACATCTGTATTCACTTCCAAAGCACTGACATGTTTTCTCATCTACACTTTACATGATACTCTCATATTTTATTATATTTTCCCATACACAATTATCTCTCTGCAATAGTTAGATAGTTCTATTGTTTTTACATTATTATTACTTACAATTGAACACATATATAATCATTTAATTAATGAGCATTTTGTTGTTGTTGTTGCTGCTGCTGCTTCTGCTGTTGTTGTTGTTGTTGTTTGAGATGGTGTTTCTCTGCGTAGTTTTGGTTGTCCTGGAACATACGTAGTAGACCAGGCTAGCCTTGCACTCATTGAGATCCTCCTGTTTCTGACTGCTGAGGGCTGAGACATGTACCATCGCCACCTTCTGGCTTCAATCCAAGAGTATTATTCATCAGATTCTCCAGGAAAATTGCACTATTCCTTGTGATTAATTAATTTTATATATGATTTACTACCAGTGATAATGTCAAATCATCATTTGACCAGCGGGTCTCACAGGTAGAACATATCAACTTAGAGAATACTAATGACATGACCTCAAAAGAGACACATTGACCTTGGTCTCATACACTCTCTTCTAGATTGAAATGTGCCTGTTGTCTGTGTCTTACTCTTACCATTGTCATCTAGCTCTTTTACAGGAGACAAAAATGTACAGCAGCCTTAAGAGGTTGGAAGTTGATTCTATTTAATCATTACAAGATGGTTCCTGTACTTCTGCACATTATGACTGTTCTACAAGAAACAACAAAAAAAAATGAAAATAGGCTAGTTTTAGAAGCATGCTCATCATTATCCATGCTAATATGTCACTGTCCATAAAAGTGTCAGAGGGTCATTTGTTGCAGACTTTGAACAAATTTGTGATTCTTAGTGACCATATTTCTGCTACAAGAAAAGTCTTCATAATTAAGTATAAAAAAAGAAAAACTAAATATTAGATAAGCATTCATGAATCTTGACAAAATTACCTGCAAAGATGTCTCAGATTTGTGACAGAGAACCTGCATCACATCCCTAGGAAACTTCACTCTGATACCCAGTACTTTCCCACTTTAAACTACGCACTGACTGAACTGTGCAATAAATACAATTACCTACCAATATAACTTGGTGATACTGAAAGTCAGACTGTAAAAGACTTTTTAAATTATGCTTTGAAATTTTGCAAAGATTAGCATTTTTCCTAGTAAAATATTAGATATTAAATATTTGTTCATAAGTGCCTAGGTTATAGTTCATTGGAAGAGCTTTTACTTATTTTGTACAAAGCCTTGAGTTTGATCTATAATTAAATATAATTTTGAAAGTCCCAACAACATATGCAGTCATTATAGAAGGTACAGTTAAAAAGTGTTCCCAATAGTCCACCCTGTGGTCAATTCTGTGGAGAATTTTCTTACTGGTCATTAACGTGGAAGGGAACAAATCACTTCAAAAATGATCATGGTATACATAAGAGCACAAAATGAGAAATCCAGGGAGGTGAGCAAACTAGCCAGATGAGCCATCCAGGCAGATGAATAATCCAGGCAAGTGAGCAAGGTAGGCAGGTTCCTGCTTTGAGTTCTGTTCCTTCATGAATGGTGTCAATGGTAAGATGAGATAAAACACTTTTATTCCCAGGTTTCTCTTTGGCCATGGTAGCATCCTAATAACAACATTAGAAAATCATCTTTCCTTTTACATTAATCAATTATTGATTGAAAAATATTTGATTTTCAAATGCTTCATAATTTGAAAATACTTCTTTGAATGCTGATGTGCAAAGGGGATAAAGATAATTTTGTTTGTAATCTAAAGAAACAACTTTCCAAGTTACCTGGAAGATGTGTGTGTGTGTGTATCTGTGTGTATGTTTATATGTATATGATAGCATGACATGGAATGTGGACTTTCTCTCTGTTGTGTCCAGCTGTGCAAATGGAAATAGTTGAGATATATTTGCAGCATATTCATAGAATGAAGGATAATATAAAAGACGTTTTGGAAGAATGACAATAATAAGTGAGAAAAATTTTGAAAACTTAAAAACTTTAAAAGTTGAAAACCCAGGCTTTTGATACTATACACTGATCTTAGATACCAGTGTTTGATCATTTTTTTCTTTTGTTGAGTTATATGAAGTGAGTTATTTACTCACTTAATATCCTGATCACAGCTTCCCCTCTCTCCTCTCCGTCCAGTCCCTCCCTCTCACTTACCCTTACCCCTGTCACTCCTCATCCCTTTCTCTCCAGAAAAGGAGAGACTTCCTATGGACATCAACCAGTCCCAGCGTATGAAGACACAGCAAGACTAGGCCCATATTCTTTCAAAGAAGTTAGACATGGCACTCTACTTAGGGGAAAGTGGTCTAAAGGCTGACAATATTGTCAGAGACAGCCCTTACTCCTGCTTTAGGAGTCCCACATGAAGAGCCAGCTCCATAATTGTTACACATAGGCAGAAGGCCTGGGCCAATGGCATTCATGCTTCCTGATTAGCAGGTCAGCCTCCATTATCCCCCATGTGCCCAGGTTATTTAACACTATAGATTTGCTTGTAGTGTCCTCGACCATAGGATTCCCCAAGATTCACTTAATCTTTGGCTGTGGGTCTCTGCATCAGTTTCCAATAGTTTCTGGATAAAGCCTCTCTGACAATATTTATGCTAGGATCCTGTCTTAGTTAAGGTTTCCATTGCTGTGAACAGGTACCACGACTAAGGTAACTTTTTTAAGAATGGCATTTAATTGGGGCTGCCTTACAGGTTCAGAGGTTCAGTCCATTATCATCAAGGCAGTATAGCAGCATCCAGACAGGTATGGTACAGGAGAAGCTGAAAGTTCAACATCTTTATCTGAAGGCTGCTAGAGAAAGACTGGTTTCCTGGTAGCTAGAACAAGAGTCTTAAAGCCCACTTTTTCCAATAAGACCACATCTACACTAACAAGGCCACATTAACTCCAACAAGGCCATCACTCCTAATAGTGCCACTCCCTGGACAAGGCACAAGGCATAACCAAACTACCACAGTTCCTGTTAACAAGCATAGCAGAATATCATCATAGGTAGGAGATGGAGCAGAATGAACATCATGCAGGTGGGGAAATTATGAGCTTAATATTTTGTGGATGGGTTAGTGTCCCAATCTCTCTATTGGAAGTCTTGCCTGGTTGCAGAAAATGTCTATGTTAAGGCCTCGGTAATTGCTGCCTGTCTAGCCAGCCATTTTATGCTATTATGAATTTTACAAGGAAACTTTCTCATATACTGTCACTAGGAAGCTTTGTCATGCCTAAATTGATTGATCTTGAGTTATGTTCTGTACTTTGGTGTTCTTAGAAACCAATCTCAATAGAAGTCATTTCGAACTGCTTTGTATATTTAGCCTCAGTAAGCTTGGATGTGAATCAACTGTCCAGCAGGACTTCTTGCATCTATGTGTGAGCTTTAATGGTTTCTTGCCTTTAAAAATCCCCCTGAGATGGACGCCAAGATGAGCGAGACAATATAAGAATATTGAATAAGAATTCACCAATATAAGAAGCCATTTTGAATAAAACTTCCATTTTGAATAGATGTCGATTAAAGTTTAAGTTTCCAAGACTTCCCAGGGAGCTGACATCCTACTTCATAGAAAGATTTATGTATATTCTAGTTGTCAAGTTTAGACATGAATATTAGGCAAGAGAAATTTCTCACTACAGATGAATACCCCAACCAATGAGAACAGCAGAAATGTACAACCAAAGACTTATTCTTTGTTTGTTTGTTTGTTGTTTGCTTGTTTTCGAGACAGGGTTTCTCTGTGTAGCCCTGGCTGTCCTGGAACTCACTCTGTAGACCAGGCTGGCCTCAAACTCAGAAATATGCCTGCCTCTGCCTCCCAAGTGCTGGGATCAAAGGAGTGTCCCACCACCGCCCAGCTCTAAAGACATATTCTTAAGGAAGCTCTCTACCCCTAAATCCTGATTGGTAGAATAACTTGAGATGGGTTTGTGGATTTCATGCTTACTCTGTAGGATTATTGCTGGTCATCAGAGTTAGCTCTAGAGTCTAGACAGCATTCTTGATCAATCCATCTTGGGGTGTACTTTCAACAAACCAGCCTAGTTTGAGATAAGTGTCTGAATGGTTTCTGTCATAATTTCCAGAACCCAAAAGTCTGGTTCAGATTCCATGTCCCCCAGTGCTAAGAATCTTATCAGGAGCCACCCTCACAGACTCCTTGCATCTTCCATTGCCCAAAGTATAGAGGAATTTTTATCCATCAACACAGCTTCTATGTCAAGGGGTTAAATCCGAAGGCCTTCTAGTTCTTTGTAATCCAGCTAAAATGACACATCTTTTATCCCGCTGACTGCAACAGGTACACATCCTTAGTAAACATCTTTAATCTAAGACAATGAAGGTACAGTGAAGTTATAGAAGGAAGTAGCTCTGTTTGAAAGTGATGTTTATTTGAGGGGCAAAGTGACATGATGAATCAGAGAAACATTTGAAAGAATGAGACTGAGATAGGACCTACTCAACTTCTAGGAAAGCAGAGGAAAAGAAAAATTAAGAGAATAGTGGAGAGAGGGAGAGGGAGAGAGAGACATACACAGAGAAACACACAGAGATACACATAGAGACACTCAGAGAAACACACACAGAGACAGAGAGAGACACACACACAAACACACACACACACACACACACAGAGAGAGAGAGAGAGAGAGAGAGAGAGAGAGAGAGAGAGAGAGCGCTAAGATAGCAAAAGGAGATCAAGAAGATACAAATTGGAAAGAAAGAATTCAAATTATTATTCAAGTTATTCACAGGTGATATGATAATATACAGAAATAAATTACCACCATAATTTTACCAGGGAACTCCTACAGAAGAAGAATGCTTTTATTGAAGTAGCTGGTTACTTGCCATAACTCTAATGAAGGTAATGAAAGATCTGTATGACAAGAAGAGCAAATCTTTGAAGTAAGATATTAAAGGAATTATCAGAAGAGGGAAAGATTTCCCATGCTCATGGATTTCTAAGATTAATGTAAAAGTGGCCTTATAAAATCAAAATAAAAAAGCATATAACATACTTCCTGCATCATAGAATATGTATTACCATTTCAAAATGTCATACTATGGAAATATTGGACCAAAAAAGATCAAAAACCAACTGAGCAAACTCTGATCACTGCATCTCCATGTTTTATGTACATCTTCTTTCAGCTTTGTTTATTGTAACACAATTCTTCTCTTGGGTTGTTAGCAACTTTAGTCTGCAAGTATTTCATGGCTCTGGCATCTCTAAGATCTTGGGGTCTCCAAGGCAACTTTAACTTGACAGCTTCTTGTTCTAATGTATAGAATTCACATAATATTCTGGGCTCCTCCAAAGTCCTTGTGTTACTTCTTCAAGCTCTACTCTCTGTAGCACTCTAAGCACTGACTGACTTCATTCCACTGCTACTGCTGTTTTTGTGGTCATTAGTTCTGCTGTCTCCAATGTATCTGTGCTATACTCTTCAACCAAGCTGCATTTTCACCAATTGCCTCTTACAAGCCCTTTTCATGGTGCCAAACTTCAACATCTTTGAATGACCATATCAGTCTTGGACCTTCAGTGACCACTGAAGCTGTACTTTAACCAATGGCCTTTTCCCATTCTCTCACAGTGCCAAGCCTCAGCTGCTCTCCATGACCTCATCAAAACCAGCCCATCTGTGTGACTTTTACCATTACCAAATCTTCCTACCAGCATGAGGTCTGTCCCTGGAACACAGCTTCTTTATGCTCCCAGAAAACACTTCCCAGATTTCACCTCAGGGATTCTAGTCTTTTCTTAATCATTGCTAATTTCTTAGCTCCAGCTAACCAGAATCAATTACCCCAGTAACCTCTTCCATGCTTGACTCTCATGCCAGAGCTATGTGGCCAAAGCTGTCAAGTTCTGTTGCTCACTGGCACTGATGCATGGCCCCTTTATTCAATTACATCTTTCTCAGAGATTTGCATCTCTTCAACATCTGGGTTTAAAGGCATGTACCAACATGTCTGGACCTAAGTTTACTTTAATTCCTTTTCATAGAATCTTTATAAGAACACTGGCACAGGTGTGTCCTTCATTCTGGATTGTATCCCATCCAGATGTAGTCAAGTTGAGAACCAAGAATAGCAATCACACTCCATGTCCTGTCAATCTGACACTCAACCGTATCTCCTTACGTTAAATGAAAACAATAACCAGGTCATAAAAACACTAAATATGATATAACTATCTGTTGATCAACTGCAAACACAGACAATAAGCTTGGCTGGATGGAATCTTGATCAGAGGTCACTATTCCGCTAATCTGCTTATCCTTGAACTAAGAATTTAGCTTCATTCTACTTCCTAGTGCCCCTTTCATCCTTGAACCATACATTTCACTTTGTAATTTTCCTTTCTCAGGTTGCTATGCTCATCAAATTGCTGTTCTTAAGAGTCAACCACAGGACAAAGTCCATGCTAGTGTTTGGTTTATTTGTTGGTTGTATTTTGTTGTTATTTTATTTTATTATTTTATTTTGAGATTTCCTTTGTCAGTTCAGTCAATCTAAATTCCTTCATTTTGGCCTCAGGCAGACTCTTTAGTCTACAGCAAAGTGAAAGCACATTTTTCACCAAAATATCACAAGAACAATCTCTAGGCAATATCCTAAAATTCTCCTCTGAAATCACTTGAGTCAGGCCCCTATAGTCAAAATCACCTAAGCAGCAATGTCTTCTATGTTCCTACTAACATGGCCCATTAAGCCCAATTTAATGTGTTCCATTTCTTTCCTAATCCAAAGTTCAAAATCTATATTCCTCCAAACACTAACATGATCAGACCTATCACAACAGTATCCCAGTCCTGGTACCACCTCTGTCTTAGGGTTTTATGGCTGTGGAAAGACACCATGACCAAGGCAACTCTTATAAAGTAAAACATTTATTGGGCCTATCTTACAGTTTCCAAGGTTCAGTTCATTATTATGGTGGGAATCATGCAGCTTGCAGGCAAACACGGGGCTGGATGTGCAAAGGGTTCTATATCTTGATCTGCTGGCACCAAAAGGGGACATTCATGCACAGGCAGCCAGGAGAAAACAATCTTGCACACAGGCTGAAACTTGAGCTTTAGAGGCCTCAAAGTCCACCTACACAGTGAGACACTTCCTCTAACAAAGACACACATCCTCCAATAGGGCCACACCTTTAATAAAGTCACTTCCTATGGTCAAGCATTCAAAACCATTAATCTATAGATACAAAATCTATTTAAACCACTGCAAAGTTTATGAAATAAGACCTGATTTTTTTTTAATTTCCTTCATGTCTCTTGTTATTTTCATTACTGACTTTGTTAATTAGGATTCCTCCTCTCTCTCTCTCTCTCTCTCTCTCTCTCTCTCTCTCTCTCTCTCTCTCCCTCCCTCCCTCCCTCCCTCCCTCCCTCCCTCTCTCCCTTGGTTAAGTGTTTGCCAGCCTTGTTGATTTTCTCAAAGCACCAACTCTTTGTTCCATTGATTTTTTTTGTACTGTTCTCTTTGTTTCTAATTTAATGATTTCAGCCCTGAGTTCCACTATTTCCTGCAGTCTTCATCTCTTGTGTGTATTTGCTTCCTTTTGTTCTAAAACTTTCAGATGTGCTGTTAAGTCAGGAGTATGAGATCTCACTAATTTCTTTTTTTATTTTCTGTCTGAATGACCTATCCATTGGTGAGAATAGGGTGCTGAAATCTCTCACTATTACAATGTGTGGTTTGATGTGTGATTTAGTAATGTTCCTTTTATGATTGGAGTGTTCTTGCATTTGGGATAAAAATGTTTAGAATTAAAACATAATTTTGGAGGATTTTTCCTTTGTTTGGTATGAAGTGTCCTTCATCACTTTTGATTAATTTTGATTAGAAAGTCTATTAGATATTAGAATGGTTATTCTAGATTATTTCTTAGAAAACATTTTTCAGTCTCTTTCTTTGATGTTGAGGTGTGGTTTTTGAGCGCCTCAAAATCATGGATCCTCAAAATCATGGTTTATGCATCAATTTTGTTATTCTGTGTCCTTTTATTGGGGAATTGAGATCATTGGTGTTGAGAGATATTAAAGACCGGACTGTTAATTCTTATTATTTTGATGTTGGTGATGGTAACAAGAGCAGCATCAGAACTACTACTACTACTACTACATACTTACTACTTACTTAGTACTTACTACTACTACTACTAGTGGTAGTGGTAGTGGTAGTAGTAGTTGTGTGTGTGTGTGTGTGTGTGTGTGTGAGCTACCCTCATTTGTTTTTGCAAGTATCAAATTATTTGTTTCCTATGTTTCCTTGGGTGTAGTTAACCTCCTTGAGTTGGAATTATCCTTCTAGTACCTTCTGTAGGGGTGAATTTGTGGATAGATACTGTTTAAATCTGGTTTTCTCATATGCTATCTTGTTTTCTTCATCTGTAGTGATTAATAATGTTGCTGGGTACAGTAGTCTGTGCTGAAATCTGTGGTCTCTTAGAGACTGCAAGACATCTACCAGTCCTTTCAGGCTTTTAAAGTCACTGCTGATTAGTCAAGTATAAATTTAATATAATAGGTCTGCCTCTATATTTTACTTGGTCTTTCTTTCTTGCAGCTTCTAATATCTCTCTGTGGTTTCTAATATTCTTTCTTTGTTCTGTACATTTAGTGTTTTTATTATTAGTGTGATGTGAGTATTTTCTATTTGTCCCAATCTATTTGGTGTTCTGAAAACTTCTTTTATATTTATGGGTTTGGGAATTGTTTCTTTGGGTTAGTAAAATTTTCTCCTATGATTTTGTTAATGATATTTTCTGGGCCTCTGAGGTGGGAATAGAAGGAGAACAAAGAAAGGGTAAAGCATCCGACAATAGAATTAAGAACATAAAACATAGCTTTCAGACTCAGGTTGTAAAGTGGGCTATAATAAGATCCGTATTTGTGGCTAATATTTTATTCAAAGTGACGGATAATAAAAGTTACAAATGTGATCATTTGATAGTCTTACATCTTGAAAATAAATATCTAAAAACTTTGTATCTGAATGTGATAACATTTTACTCTCACCAATTAATAATGAGCCAAAGAAGTAAATGTGTCAAGTTACTTAAATATTAGGATTAGAAACATTGAAAAAGGCTCAGTAAATTTAAGATAAAATTAAAAGCATATGGTGTATTATTTTGTTCTAATTCTTAGATGTCAAATCATATAGGACAAAATAATTGTATATTTCAAAGTTATTTTCATGATCTCTCCCTCTACCTATTACATGCAACAAAACTGTTATTTATTTTTGAAAACTTCAGATACTTGAACTAAACAAGATTTATAGTTTATTAAAATATATATTTATATTTATGACTGAAACATTATGACCACTGTTCAATAATGAAGAACTTTTTTGGGAACTGGATAAAATTCTAAGAAGAACTTTATTAGCTTGAAGGCTAGTTCAGGGGAAGTTTAGAAAGAGTTTTACAAATCATTTTCTTAGTTTCAACCAAACCTTGAAGGCTTGAATTTAATTGAAAACGTTTAAAGTTTCATTTCAGGCTTCAGAGATCAGATCTGAGGGAAAAAAGGGGTGGCAATTTAAAGACAATTACATTCTTTGCAATGTAATATGAAATAATCCTTATTTTCAGAGTACAGATTCCCATATTAGATCACACTGAGGGTACTGACTGGTAAATAGTACATTTCTGACATGAATACCTCTGGGTACCTTCAAAGTAGCCATAAGTTAATCAATTCTCCACCTCGTGCTGGCTTTCTAATGAAGAATGAAGCTTTTCTTAAACTCAGTGGCACTCAGTGCTAGTCCCTACAGATTGAATCTGATTATAGAAACATTTCTCTTTGGAGCACAGCTTCAGTGATATGGAAGCTCAAGAGTTACACTCATGAGTCTGCCACTCAAGCCTTGTTCTGTTAATCTGATGCCTGTTTCTCATGCATCTTTGATTTAGCCATGTGCATCACATTATCTCTGAACACAGTAGGAATAATTCTCCGACTAGCTTTTCTTTATTGGGATCTATAAACTTTCAGTCTCTTTTTGCTTCAGTAAGCTGTTTCCAGAATGAACAATTATGACAATCAATATCACAACAATGTTATTATTTAAAGAATTGAAAATTTCAGGGTCTATACATCTAACTTATAGTCTCAGTATAATTGATTATCATAGGCTAATTTTACAGTGGGATTATAATTTAATGCATCAAATTGTGCACATCTATAGAAACATTATCATCATCATCATTACTGCTATTATTAAAATGACAATTTACAGAAAAATAATCTTTAAATATGTAGACTTAGTGAAAAATATTTTTTGTTTTGTATGTATAGTATGTATTAAACTTGTCCAATTATCAAAGCACAACATAGGACAGAACTTTGGACTAGACCTTCAACAGTACAGTAAAATATTAGAAAATTAATTAGTGACTGAAAAATAATGTTTAATATCATTGCAATTTGAACTACTTTCTCTATGTGTCATTCTGCTAACAATCATTGATATCTGGTGAAGTAATTTACTTCAAAGAGGTTCAGCTGGCTAATATAGACAAACATTAGGCTAGCTGCTAAGTATCCTCTAAATGTAACTAATATGCTTCCAATCCACCCTGCCCTGTATCAGCATCATTGTCATTGACTGGAAACTCATCTTTGTTGATTTCATCGAGTCACATAATCTAAAGCACTATTTTAAGATTGACAACTACTAAATTTGCATCTTCCTCATATTCTTACTTATAAACAGACTTCTTATTTACTAACTCATTTTAAATGTTTAAATATTCTAAGCTGAATATGCTCAAAGTTCATTCCATAGCTCCCTCTACACACATTAACCTCAGAGCACTCAAAAATTAAGAAAAACGTGATCTACTTTTGAGGATAGTAAATCTTAGTTAATAATGGAATAGATATGCTTTCCACTAACATTTCATGTTATATAAATAGAATGATACATTCATTATAAAACGGTTCTCATCTCACTAGTTATAATCATTGTCTTCTAATATTGCAAATGGTCATCCCTACATGATCCCTATGCTAATAACCACAAATACTTGAATTTAAATGTTTCTTCCTATGCAATTATTTTGAAGCCATTGGTATAATTTTAAGTCCAACATCGAAATAAAATTTTATGTCAAGATTTTTCCTTTTGTTGTAGATATGACTTCATCTATATAATTTTCTTGGAGCATTTTCGTGATTTAAATTCAGTTATCTGCAAATAAAAGTATGGTGTATAATAAGTGATGAAAACTTATTTTTTTAACATTGTCTAGGAAGATGTAATATGTGGCATTCAAATAAAAGTTTTATACTCTTAAAATGTGGATAAAACATAAACCACATGCTTTTTGAAAAGAGACAACAAAAGTTGTAAATGTTACACTATACCTAACAATAGTGATCTAGGTTCAGTACCAATAGTCACCTAGGAAACTGATGACTGAATATCATGAATTAATTCATTTTAATGGTTTATCACTAGCACTAAAATATTCTTGAGGCATCTGATATTTTTAGATGTACTAAATAGCATGAAAGTTATAAAGGTTTATTTGTGCTTACCAGTTAAAGTTGATCATGTGTAACTTTAATTAAATGTGAGTAAATGTGTTTTCTTAATGCTACAGGGTAATTGGAAAAGATAAAAGAATGCTTAATAATAAAATGTGTCTAATGTTTTTACCCACAGACAATCACAAACTATTATGCCTCATATTTTGAATATATTTTATTCTATTTTAGGAATTATGGGCCTCTTGTAATCTTAGCTATCACGATATTAATAAAAACTTAATTCCCATTAAGTATTTTATGTCTTGATATCCTGATATCAGTGATTATTAATATAATTGGTATATAGTATAATTAATAGCTATTTCAATTAAGATTAGTTCATTTGTCACACTCAATTTATTACTTTAAAATATAGAAAATTCTTCAGGATTATTCAACCCCAAAATATCTTACTTTGAAATGAGTGCCCCAAATAGATTATGACCTTTAATTCTATAAATGTACATACTTTTCTTTATAAATATTTTATTCTTTGAAATTTTTCATGCTGTGTATTTTTACCATACTGTTTCACGTCCCTCAATTTCTTCAAGACACCTTAATTCTCTAAGTTCATGTTCTTTCTCCCTCTTGAAACAAATACAAAATAAACACAAACAAACAAACAAAAGAAAATAGCTGACATTGAAAGACATGGAATCCAAGTTGTGTTGACCTTCATCTCCTGAGCATGGGACTTCCTCAATGGGGTTGACATATCCAGTGACATTTCATTGGTGGTGGTGGTGGGGGGGTTGTTCTATCTTTCTGTTACCAATATCTATCCGTTTCTTCTCAATCAGCAATGGGACTCTGTGACTACTTCCTATCACTCTTACTGGGATTTTTTTCTGACTTGAATTTATTCACATCTTGTGCATGCTAACATATGTAGACTTCCTTTGTTGTATCTAGAAAATTATTTATCCTTAAGAGTGATAACAATCTTAAATTCTTTTTGCTTCCTATTTTACATAGATTCCTGAGCCTTGAGGAGAAGTGGATAATAAAATATCCTCTTCAAGTCTAAGAACTCCAAAGGCTCTCACACTGCATAGTTTTCCAGTTGTTAGTCTTTGAGTTAACTGGGACTTGTGACAAGGAGAAGCTGCTTTGATGTATAGCAATAAGTGAATATAAGTCATTTATTGCCAAGTGCTCTTAACAAAAGAAGTCATAGTTGATCTTCTGCTGGGACTAGTGTAAAGTTCTTGGTTTCATGAATTAAAATCAAATATTGGATTTATGTCATGCAGTGGACCTTAAATTCATTCAAAAAATTAGCTGGGTAGTTCTCTAACACACATTCCACTTTTGTGCCAGTAGGCATATCTTACATAGAGGTAATTATTATAGCTCATAGGGATTTTATCCAGAGAAGATTGATGATTATACTTCTCCTCAAGCAGTGTGTACACTGCTTTCTAGCCCTATAAATTCTACCAATGGGGATGAAGCTTTCAGTTCAAGTCAGCTTGGTCTACCGAGGCTATATGACATAAGTATGCTGTGTTTCCAGCAATCTGGTCTTATCATCAAATTTTGGAGCGTCACAAATAGGTTAGCAATATCCAACAGAATTTGGGAGGTCTATGAGCATCTTTTGGACAAGGACTAAAAGATGTAGCCCATTCCTGGTGCTACAGGTTTTGTTCAATAGCATATAATGTCTAGTTGTAGTTCTGTCTCTCCCATTATATGGTGGATTCACTTAAATTTATTTTATATACATATTTACTTTAGTATGACTCTTTAACCATGGGTTTCTATATCTTTTCTAAAGAGCTTCAGTGTCAGTTTTCTTTTCTGTATGCTGTTCTCTATCCTCCTCTTTAGCTCCTCTTGTTCTAATTTTCTCCTTATCATTCAGTAAAACTGTATCCTATTACTTGAATGATTCTCATCTCCCTCATAGTTCCTATTAGCTACATAAACTCATGGGTATTATACTGAAAAACACATAGGCAAAGCATAAATGCTAGTATCTGCACATAAAAATGTGCAATGTTTGTCTTCCTTGAACAGGGCTACGTCATTTGGGATGAGAATAGGCCCACCCACTTTTCTGCAAATTTCATAATATGATTTTATAATAACTAAATAACATTCTATTGTGTATCAGATTTTCTTTATCCTTTCAATCCATCATAGTAGGGAAGGCATGGCAAAATGAACATAAGACACCTAGGTAAGATCAGTGCCATAAAAGAAAGGAAAAAAGGGAGCAAGTGTAGACATTACATAAAAACTCAAGGCTTGTGCAAAGGGTATATATTCTCTAGTTAAATTCTCCATCCTGAAGGTCCATAATCTTCACAAATGGGACCACAAAGTGGTCAAATACATAAGCCTATAGGGTACATTTCTCATTCAAATTACCACACATGCAAACAAAGAATATTTTGTCTCTAGTGTCAAGGATTGTTTACTTAAAATATCTTTAATATTAATATTTATAATGATATCTGTCTATTATCATATGTACTTGAAATCATTAGAAAATTTTACTCAAATCTTGTGGTATTAATGAAATCAACTTTAGCATCCTAATTTCTTAAAATAGTCGCTTCAGGTAAACCTGCGATATATACACATATACTTTTTTGCTTTATGTGTCTGAAAATTCTCTTAGCCTTTCCCCACTGTTCAATTCCAAGTCATTTATACAACTTTAGTTATTTATTGTTGGAACACCACATAGTGGTGCCAAAATCAATATTAATTATAGTGCTCTAGAGAAGCAGGACCAATAAGAAATGGATTTAGACATCAAAATTTAGAATTCAACTGTTATATAGATAAAAATATGAACCACTTTTCTTTAAGTAATAGACTCTTACAGCTTTGAGGGGCAATCAAGTCTGAATTCTGTAGTGCAGGTCATTCATCCAGGAAGAAGAAGTGGATGTTAGACTTGAGACTTTTACATTAGAGGCTTCAAATTTAGCCTTTTAGGACCATATGATAAACCCTGCCCATATTTTCAAAGTTAATTTCTTTCATATAATCATCCTTTATCACATCCATAAAACACTAAAGTCTAAGAACCTTTCAAATCAGAGTTTAATTAAATAACATAGCCTAATGAGGCAGGAAAGACGGCTCAGCAGTTACAAGAACATTTATTGTTATTCCAGTGTGGATTGGTTCCCAGGACCTATTCAAGGATTACAGCAATCTGTAACTCCAGTTCTAGACAATTTGAGGCATTCTTCTATTCTCTACAACACTGTATTATGTAATATATACTACATTACATATATATGTATATACACACAAAACACTCATACACATAAACTTAATAAGTAAATATTTGAAAATCATTGGCTAAGCTACTACTGAAAAAGTTGATAGATAAAGTTATCAACATCCTGAACACATAAATTAGTATTTCTCTAATCTAATCTCTGTTATATTATTAAATGTCCTGCTACTATGTTAGTATTCAGGATAGGTGTATATTATTTTGGTCACATGATAAATATAAATGAAGGTAGCTGCTAGAAAACTCCTAAAAATGTATTATTACTGCATAAAATATTGTTGCTAGTATGAAATACAGTGATTTGTCATAGTTCCATCTAAAATTATAGAAGTTTTAGCTTAGAGTTAATTGGTTAGGAAAATATTATATAACAGGTAGTATACTCTAACTTGCGATTCTCATTTCACAGACCTAAAATGTTCTTTATTTCATTTAATACATGTTCCTTTGCAGATATCGCTTGGAAGATCAAGTGTTCCATGTTATCTATGATAACTCAGCTCTCTGAGTTTATATAAGTTGTCTAAATTGTATAGCATTTTACAGAGTGAAAAATGTAAATGACTAATGTATTTTTTGACCTTGATACTTTTCTAATTACTGTATCTGAGTTAATGAATGAGTAAATATTAATCATTTCACGGTCAGGCACCTCCTTGCATAACATGAACTGCTTATTTCTTGGCAAGTAAAATAGATAGGATGGGCAGGGGAAGCTTCTAAAAGCATGGCTGGGCAGAGCCATTACAGCAACACTATTGTTACATTTTAAATCATACAATGGTAAAATAAACATAAACATAATAAATAAACTTAAGCAATCGGTAGACCTCTGCATAAACACTGAAGAAGTCTCATAATTATATTTGTTCCTCGTGAATGGCTCTGATGATATTATAATGCTTACATCAATATTTTGCTGTTAATAACTTTCATGTATTTATGTGGTCTCCTAATCAGAGGAGCATTCATAAGCTACAATCATTTATTAAATCCCTTCTAATGTACTTAGGTTGGCAATAACTCTTATTATAGATATAGAAATGTGCTTTTGTAATAACTAGGGAGGTAATATATTGCAGTGGTTGTCTTTAGAGGAAAAGAAAACACAAAGTATTTCATTCCTCTGAGTTGTCTAATGCATTTTCATACTTCCACTCCATCAGCACAGTAATATGCTCTACCACCAGTTTCCATGCTGTGATATCGAAATAATAGTAAAATATTTGTTTATTGCTGATGAAGTGAAATACACATGTTATACAGTACACCTTGTCATGAAAACTCACTCAAGTTTAGCTTCTAAATTATAACTCCAAAAATTATGAGTTTTTTTTTTGAAAAACACAATCTTTCCCATCACCTTCAAATGACTTCTTTAAATTTCTCCTCACATTATGTGGATTCTCAGTGATAACCTCTGAAGTGTTGGAAGGATTCTCAATGCAAACTTTAAAAGGATCATAGCTTTATATTGATATCTTCCAATTAGTGGTCTCAAATTAATTAAATGTACTTATTTTTTTATCTATATTGGTGCCACCCTGAACTTTTCCTCACTCACTAAGAACTATTAAAATATTAGTTTGGATTATAGACACTGAGAGTAGTAGTGATAGAAGGTACTATTCTTCCTCTATTTTCCCACCCGTGTGTGTGTGTGTGTGTGTGTGTGTGTGTGTGTGTGTGTGTGTATATATGTGTGTGTGTGTGTGTGTGTGTGTATGTTTGTGTGTGTGTGTTTCAGAGTTTCAGATTTCAGAACTTTCACATCATTTTACTTAAAATAAACACTGGAGGTCTACTTGTGATTTCAAATAGAAGGGTTTGATTCATTTTTACTGTCAATTTTGCACAAGTTAGAATCACCTGGATGCAGTTTTACTAAGAAATTGCCTAGATCATGTGAATCTGGGGGAATGTATGTGGAGAAGGTCTTTATTTTTCAATGAGATGGGGAGACATTCTCTGAACATGGGCTGCACCATTTCTAGAACCAGGCCCTGAACTGCATAAAAATGAATAAAGGAATCATGAGCCACGTTCAGAAAGTGTACTATATGGGTACGATGTAATTAGCTTCTTAAGTTCTTGCCCTGACTTAAAGTGTATACAATGACCTGTAATATATAGGTCCTTTCTCCTTTAAGTAAATGAGCATACTTAAAGCACAAATGAGACTAGAATAAAAATTGTCATCGAAGAAGAGTAGTCATTGCTGGGATTAATCTCAGTAAGCTTTGGTGGAGACTAATGTGGAAGATATTGGAACTTTGGGATGGGAAATCCGTTGAATGTTCATTAATGAAGTGTTCTTGTGGCAATATGGAAGACAGCAGTGTTGATAGCAAATTGGCCACTGGAGGCCTACTTCATGTTTCAGAGAGAATGGAGGACTTTGTCTTTTAGTTGGCCAGGGGTCATCTATGTGATGTTTCAGTTAACAATCTGTATGCTGCTCATGTTTATGCTGAGGTGAATGTTTTGGTGCTACAAGGGAATATGTGAAAATGTATCTGAAGGGTCAGTATATAGAATTTAATGCAGCTGTAATTCAAAGTGGGCAAGCTATCTTGAACATATAATACACATGCTACCTGTTTTGAATCCATGAGGGGTCATGGAGTGTATCTGCACCTCTATTTTAGTTTCTTATGCTAGGATGATAGACTGCAGAAAATCCCTAAGGGATATGGTTGAAGATGAATCTTCACTTCTAATAGAGAATCCAGGATAACTGAGATGACATGATTATTGAATGTTCTAGTTATTTTTAATTTTATAGAATACTGCTTAGTTGGGATATTATCCCCCTTTAAAAAATGTCACCTTCATTTAAATCTCTTTCTTACATGTTTGTGTTTTAGGAAGCTTCCAGAATAGTAGGCTTTGCCTATTGGCTATCATACAGAGTGCTATAAGGTATTATGAACGTTGTTCTAGGATTAATGTAATTATCAATATATCCCAGCTATGAACCTTGTGAATATTAATCATGACTTGACTGAAAGATATGTACTTGGTGCAATAGTATCACAAATAGTAAAATAGTAACTAACCACATTATAATCAGATTTAAGAGCCATTTTATAAGATAGAACCCATCCCTGATGCTGTAAATGAAGCCAGAAATCTTGAGTCTAGTTAGATCGTAGGTTTAGGGGAAAATTTACTACTATTATTCTGATAAGAGAACATAGCAATGAATGATTACTAATAATATAGGATAGACTCATAGATGAATACATCACTCAAACTTCATCATAGGAGCTTCTTCTTGCAGAGGAAGGTAAATAACACAGATTCATAACTGAATAACATGTTAAATGTGAGAGCTCACCCACAAATGGAATCCCTTCATCACACTCTCCATCCTATCAAGGTTCAGGGTTCTATGTAGAAGAGGAGGGAGAAAGACTTTAAGAATCCATGAGGGGGGGAAATTCTAAGTAAACATTATTTTCCAAAACAATGTATCAGGAACATAAGAACTCATGGAGATTCTGTCTGCATCATAAGACCTGCATAAGCTCAAGATAGACAAAATCCCAGTATGGAGGTTTACAATTGGGCACAAAATCCAACCCCAGCTAAAAAGCTATATAAAAACAATAACCATCTAGTGAAGTAGTATCAGTTTTGTTCAATGGAGTGTTAGTCACAGTCCAGGGCAGGCTCCATTTCTAGAAATATTTGTAAAGGGAAATTAGACTTCAATGATTTTTATTTACTTTATATTTTGTTTTATGTAAGTGCATGTATGTGTACCTATGTGTACATGTGAGTGTGTGTACATGCAGTGTCTGTGTGGTTGTGTGTGTGTGTGTGTGTATCCATTTGGGAGAGAGAAAAGTTATGAAGATGATTGAGTAGAAGTAAGATCTGGCAGGAGTTCGGGAACAAGCAAGGACGTCATTTAAATACACTGCACAAAATTCACAAAGAATACTTAAACTTAACAAAAGTAATATTCAGTTAAAAATTAACAAAATAAAAAATTAAAAATATTTTTTCATTTTAAGCTAACAAAAATTTAAACACCTCAAACGCTGTCATAACTTCAGTTCTAAAGCTTGTATCTCATCAGTGTTGGAGGTGTATAGTTATAGAATAAGGAAACACAAGAGAACTGCAGAATGACATATGAGAAAATTGCAGCAAGCATGGTAAGTTACTGAAGAAAAAACACATGAGTCAATGTAGTAAATACATTTTAACATATATTCTATAAGTTACACCCTATAGAAATCTAATAAGACATTTATTTTAAAGAAAATCTGTGGTCCTTATTTTGACAATACACTGTAAGAAGCAAAGGGGAAGAAAAGGGGCTGCAAGATGCTAATGACATGATATGAAAACATGTTCACGATGATTACAGTAGTAGAAAAATGGTGACTACTGGGCCCGATAAACCCTTTGGAAACAGTACAGATTATATGCATAGTTCATACCCAACAAGTAAGTCTAACATGATTTAAAAGAGTTAGTCTGATATTTGGTTAAAGTAAAAATTGTCTTCTTAAGAAGCCAAAACTGTGCATAAGAATCAGTCTTTTGATGGAAACTAATAAAAATGATACAATTCTAAAAAGTAGTACATTTCTAAAGTAGAAGATGTTGGAAAATGAAGTTTAAGGTAATGAAATGAGTAATTCTATTGGACGTTGAATAGATCCGGAATGATGGCACGGATATCAGAGGCAATGCTAGGTGACAAGAGGGAGAATGAGTGAGAGACTTGATGAGCAAGGAATGATGATAAAGAGAGGAGGGGTAACTGAAATGCAGCTAGGTGGTAAAATTCTGAGATTAAGGTGGACTTTCTAACACAAGAAAACTGAAATGACTGCCAAACTCAACCTCTTTAGGACATAGAATGAACGGTGGCCTTTAACAGAAGCATAATACAGAAAATTGTATGGGCAGAGGATCATCATGTTGCAATAAAGGCAGGAGAAAATGTTTGGCGAGATGAGATGACCTCAGTGAGGATTTCTGCATTTTGGGGTAACAACTCCAAATGTAAGAGTGAAAATTTACAATGAAGTAAGAAAACCATAAAGTGTAAATCACATACATAATTGGATAAAATCATTTCATGTTGAGACAGAGGAAATCTGGAAAATAAGCAGTGCTTAATTTAATTTTGACATTAATAGGATATTTACTCAGAAATCAGAGGTTGTACTTAGTATAAAAGTTGACAGATGGATTCATGTAGCAATTCTATTTTCCCAAAAATCTTATGCCTGAATTTCTTGAAATTTTCTTGTCTTCTAGAAAGACTAATTTCTTCTCAACAAAAAGAGGCATTAGGTTGTTCATATCTGCCCAATGAATTATTACAAGTAAGGAATGTGGCAAACTTGGAATATGTTTGTAAAAATGGTTGATTTCTATCAGATATTACTCTCTGAGATAATGTTATCATATTTCTGCTTTGTGAGATTTATATATGTTTGCTAGCTAAGAGTCTTTTATTTCAGAGTAATATCATGTTTGTTTGGCCATTCTTCTAATAGGGATTTCCCAGATTGTATCAATTTACTGTGATTACCCTAGTATCTCATGAGATGTTTCTGATTTTATAGCAGATAAGTGCTTACAATGGCAATTCATGTATTTCTATTAAAAGGATATATGTAACAGTTAACATTCTTAGACTATACCATGCCTCTTATAGTAGGGGTTTTATGAAGATAATACTACAATTCTCGTTTTTTAATTTTGTCCCCAAATATGCTATTATCTCCTATTTTATTCTAGAGGAATGGATAAATTTTCAATGAATACTCATTAATATTACCAGTTTCCCTGGGGAATTAATTTTATAATAGATATCAATAACCATAGAAGAAGTTCTTTGCAAGAGTGAATGCTAATCCCTCTCCATATCTATTAGTGATAGACTTTTCTTCAGTTCCCTTTTATTCATGTTCACTTGTTTCCTGAAATGTTTTAGAACACAGACTCATCTTTCAGTTTTCTCATTGATGTGACCAAGTAGGTACAAACAAAACCACTGAGGAAGGAAAGGGTGTAGTTTGACTCATGGTTTGAGAATTCAGTCCTTCTTGATTGGAAAGGTGTGTCATCAAGGGCAGCTTGTAGTTGTAACAACAACAATATAATTTTCTAGTTCATATTCTGGTAAAACAGAAAGCAGGGAAGGACAAATGGCTTCTTAATTGTTTTCCTATTTTTTTATTCTTTTTTTTTCCTTTCATTTTTTCGAGACAGGGTTTCTCTGTGTAGTTCTTTCTGTCCTGGAACTCACTCTGTAGACCAGGCTGGCCTCGAACTCAGCAATCCGCCTGCCTCTGCCTCCCAAGTGCTGGGATTAAAGGTGTGTGCCACTACTGCCCGTGGTTTTTTTTTTTTTTTTATTCTTTAGCTTCAGTCCAAAACCCTAAACTTTAGTGCCTTCCATATTCAGTGTGAGTCATCTCTCCTCTGTTAAATCTCCTTGACAGCATCCTCAAAGACATCTTCAGAGGTGTTTCTCACATATGATTCAGTTTTATCTCTTATTTAGTAAGGAATGGCACAAAGCAAAAATGAAACATCTTGGCTATGCTCCTTAGACCAAGTACTTGCTACCATTCACTTATTCCGTTAATTACATCGTTCAGTAAACATCTGTCCTACAGACTAAGAACATCACAGGAGATAACTCAGCACGTATAGGACACTACACCCTCCAGATGGCCTGAATAATTAAAAACCTAAATAACAGAGTCATTTTAAGTCACTAAATTTTGGGAGGCTTTAGAGAGAAAAATGCACTGATAAAATGTATAATATAGTATACAGTATTCCATAATTATTTTATTTGACAAATATAGTTAACATCTGCTTTTTTATCTATATATCACACATTTTAAAAATAAAATATAGAAGTGGAAATTAACCTTAAAACTAAGACCTCTTTGAAAAATATTTTAATATAGACATTCAATATTCCTTTTATTAGTAAAACACAACTCTGCACTGATAATTTTTTTCTCATTGAAAGAAAGAAGAATAATTTTGGTAGCATCATAAAATATATCAAAATAGGACCTGATGCATTTTTTTACAATAAAATATGAAATACAACTAAGAAATCTATGTGGATACTAATTGTTTATCTAATATTAATCATATGTAAAATGTTAATACTATTCTTAGAGAAATTGCTTTTTTGAAAAAAAAGGAATGTAATATTTAAAAACTTAAAAATCCTGTTTTCTATTATTCCTCTAAAAGACCCACAACATAGATGTAATGCATTTTTATACATTTATTTATCTAGTTACATTTGGGTCTTTAATTCATGAGGAACACCTTCAAAATGCAACAGGATCTACTGTATTGATACTATTGTAGCTTTTTTCTCCATAAAGAACAATAGTTGACAAATATCTCAAGGAAAATATGATACATTTAGATTAAAACAGAGACTTCCTGAGTAATTACAAAAATTGATTCAATCTTGTGAGTTGATACGAATATCACAAAGACCTGTGTGCCATGTAATTTAGTTTTTAGAACTTGGATAGATGTATTGTAAGCAAAAATTCAGCCAACAGGAGTATATTCTCAGATGTAGTCTTTCCATATAAAAATTTTTTCCCAATAGCTGTCCTTTGAAATAGTCCACAACTGACCCACAATCCACATTGTTGATACCATTGCTGTTTAGAGAATGACACTCCCCGAATATGCCATCTGTTTGGCATACTTAGCAACTTAAATGAATAAAAAAAAATTTGAGAATCCCAGAAGTATTATAACCCTTTTTACCGTCTTGTTTGCTTTTCCTCTACCCAGGTTTAGGAAAGAGGAATTTTATGGTGACCTTAGGTGGCTAGAATTCTGGCCTATATAGAAGAAATATATTTTCATCCTTATCTATGCTTCCATTGAGTAACGTTATATGGCAAACAGAAGACTGACCTCTGACAATAGACCTGGATACAGTATTGTCGTAAGCCAGTGTCCTCTACTTCTAGGATTTTTTACAATTCTTTTTAAGTTTTGTGAGCCTGACACTTGATCCAAGACAATAATATATTTCTTAAGACCATTGAATACACATACAATAACTTACTGTTCCCTTGACATTACTCACTGTATCTTTCCAGTTAAAAGTTGACATCATCATGTTTATGTGAACTCATTCTTTGAGAACTGAAATGAAATGTTTTATTAATTTTCTCTCCTGTAATTCATTCTACTAAGATTTCAGAGGAAACAGACTATATCTATCTTTTCCTTTGTACTAATGTTTAAGAAGAAGAAGAAATGCTACCTTCATAGGGAAGAGAATATACCATTTTTAAAAGGAAATACAATCACACCAGTTTCTTTAATGTAACTTCTTCATCTTAAAGAAACAGAAGACTCTGTGTGTTTCTTAAAACAGAAAAAAAGTAGCATTAAAACAAGCAAATCAAAAAATTGGATATATTTTTCACATACACACACAAACACACACATACACACACGTATTATATGTATATATACATTTATATGTTTACATATATATACATATATACACACATATATAAACATATATATATATTTCTTACATAAGTTAATGTGATTCATTATACTAAAAATTAGAAATTAAATATAAATAATTAACAAAAACTAATAATTAAAGATAATTTTTAAATATATGATTTAATATATATTATATGATATAATTGTTACCCACTCTCTTAATACCTCATGTAAACATATCCATTTGTTTTTTTCTTATGATGATGTAGAATGACTCCAAATATACTATGAGCAAGGATGGAAAATAAGATAAGCATCAAATTTGACTTTACATATTAAGAATTAATTCAACATTCACAGGAATAATATCGAATACAAAATATTAGCATGGGTACATAGGAGAAAGTGATGTTGCCTAGTCAGAATAGAGAAGGATAGCATAAAATTTGAACCCCTTACTAAGAATAGAAAATACTCTTAAATTGCAAATTTTTATTTCTAGAACATTTCATTTTATATTATGTTGTCTTCAGGGTTTCTATTCCTGCATAATTATCATGATCAAGAAGCAAGTTAAGGAGGAAAGAATTTATTCAGCTTACACTTCCACATAGCTGTTCATAACACACTCACACACACACACACACACACACACACACACACACACACACAAAATCAGGACTGAAACTCAAGCACATTAAGAGGCAGGAGCTGATTCAGAGGCCATTGAGGGATGTTACTTACTGGCTTGCCTCCCCTGGCTTTCTTAAATTGCTTTCTTATAGAACTCAGGAGTACCAGTCTTGGGATAGCACTGCCCACAATGGGCTTGGCCCTCCTCCCTTGATCACCAATTAAGAAAATGCCTTACAGCTGGATTTCATTTCTTGAAGGGACGATTCTCTGTGATAATTCTAGCTTGTGTCAAGTTGACAAACAACACCAGCCTCTCCTCCTATTGATGCCATACAAGGCCATCCTCTGCTACATATAAGGCTAGACCCATGAGTACCTCCATGTGTACTCCTTGGTTGGTGGTTTCATCTCTGGGTTCCACATCTGTATTTATGAGGCTCTGGCAGAGACTTTCAAGAGGCAGGTATATCAGGCTCTTGTCCCCAGGCACTTCTTGGCATTCACAATAGTGTCTGGGTTTGGTGACTGTGTATGGGATAGATCCTCAGGTTGGATAGTCTTTGGATGGCCTTTCCTTCATATTGATTAAAAAATACTTAATAAAATACTGGCAAATAGAATCCAGGAAGCCATGAAAAACATTATCCATCATGATGAAGTAGGGTTCATCCCAAGGACACAGGGATGATTCAATATACAAAATTCCATCAAAGTAATACAGTAAGTAAACAAACTGAAAGGAAAAAAAAACAAATTATCACCCCATTAGGTGCTGAAAAACCCACAAAAAAAAATTCTAACAAAGATACAAAGCACATACCTAAACATAATAAACAACCATATACTGCAAGCCAACAGCAGCATCAAATTAAGTGGAGAGAAATTTAAAGATATTCCCTTAAAATCAGGGAAAAGTCAAGATTGCCCACTTTCTCCCTGTCTATTCATTACAGTACTTGAACTTCTAGCAAGAACAATAAGGCAACTTAAGTAGATCAAGCGAATACAAACTGGAAAGGAAGAAGTCAAGGCATCACGATTTATAGATAATATACTGTACATAAGCAATCCCAAAATTTCTACCAAAACCACTGTTAGCTCATACCACCTTCAAAAAAGTGGCTGGATTAAGTAAATAAATAAATAAATAAATAAATAAATAAATGCAATAGCCATCATTATACAAATGATAAACAGGCCAAGAATGAATTTAGAAAAGCAATACCCATTAAAATAGCCACACATAATATAAAATATCTCATGTTAACTCTAATTAAACAAGTGAAATACCTCTATGACAATAATTTCAAGTTACTGAAGAAAGAAATTTAGGAAGATTTCAAAAGATGAAAAGATCTCCCATGTTCATGGATCAGTGGGATTAACATAGTGAAAATCTTACCAAAAGCAATTTACAAATTGTCTTAGTCAGGGTTTCTATTTCTGAATAAACATCATGACCAAGAAGCAAGTTAGGGAGGAAAGAAGTTATTCAGCTTACACTTCAACACTGCTGTTCATCGCCAAAGGAAGTTACTGGATCTCAAGCAGGTCAGGAAGCAGGAGCTAATGCAGAGGCCATGAAGGAATGTTACTTAGTGGCTTGCTTGCTTTCCCTTGCTTAGTTTGCTCTCTTATTGAACCCAAGACTACCAGCCCTGGGATAGCATCACCCACGATGGCCTGGGCCCTCCCTGCTCCTTGATCACTAATTGAGAAAATGCCTTACAGCTGGATCTCAAGGAGGCATTTCCTCAACTGAATCTCCTTTCTCTGTGATAATTCCAACTTGTGTCAAGTTGACACACAAAACTAGCCAGTACACAGATTCAATCTTGATCAAAATTGCAATGAAATTATTTACAGACCTTGACAGAGCAATTCTCAACTTCATATGAAAAAAAAACAAAACAAAACAGAAAAGCTAAAATAATTCTAAAAAATAAAAGAACCTTTGGCAATATCACCATCCCTGACCTCAAGCTCTACTAGAGAGCAATAGTGATAAGAACTTAATGGAACAGACAGTTTAATTAAGGGAATCTAATTAAAGACCCAGAAATAAACCCATATACATATCAACACTTGATTTTGACAAAAAACTCAAAACCATACAATGGAAAAAATAATAGTATCTTCTGTGGAGACCTGGCAGGGTGGAGGGGGTTGTGAGGGTGCGGGGACATCCTCTTAGATATGGGAAAGGAGGAATGGGATGAGGAACTGTTGGAAGGCAGATAACTGGAGGGAGATACGAACTGGACTGTAAAAAAGATTAACAATATTAATAATAATGATAATAACAATAAAGAACTTCTCAAAGTGTGCCCAACTCATAGTTCTCACTCCCAAGATTTTTCTCATTTTCCAAATCTCTTAAAAAAAATCTATCTTCAACAAACAGTGTTGTTTTAACTGGATGTTTGCAGGTAGAAGAATTCAAGTAGTTCTACATCTATTATCCTGCACAAAACTCACATCCAAGTGGATCAAAGACCTCAACAGAAAACAGGATACATTAAATCTAATAGAACAGAAAATGGGATATAGCCTTCAAATTGGTACAGGAGACAATTTCCTGAACAGAACACCAACGACTCAAGCTATAAATTCAACAACTGATAAATGGTACTGCGTGAAACTAAACAGCTTCTGTAAGGGCTATCAGAAACAGAGCCATCAGGCAAAGATCATACACAGGCTGGTCTTAGGATCCCCATACATATGCAGCGAATGTGCATTTTGATCTTCCTGAGGATCCAGAACAAGAAGCTGGAGCTGTTCCAGAAACTGCTGCCTATCTCTGGAATCTGTTCTCTTAACTAGGCTGTCTTGTCTGGCTTTAGTGGGACAAGCCTTCTAGAGACGACATATGCCAAGGTTGATAGATACCCAGTTTTGGCTTCTACTCTATCAGAGGAGAGGGCAGGGGATGGGTAGGGTGGGTGGAGAAATGTGGGAGCAGAGGACCTGGAGGGAAGACAGCCAAAGGGATGTAAAGTGAATAAATAAAAATGAGAGAGAGAGGGAGAGAGAGAGAGAGAGAGAGAGAGAGAGAGAGAGAGAGAGAGAGAGAGAGAGAGAGAGAGAAGCATTCCTCCCAAAACACAATGAAGAAACAGAACAAGAGAGTATCACATGAGGAATATATGTTGTGTTTCTTCACGAATGTTACGGTTTCCTTTCCCTCTAAAAATCGCGATTATTCTAATAGTTATTTTTCTCTATAAGGAGCTTCTTTGTATTAAACTCAAAAAGATTTGTTTTGTAGATGTTATTTGTAAGTGAAAATAATAAGCAAAGTAACACATAAAAATAAAAAGAATGAAATAATTCTAATCCTAATTTTTTATTTCAAAAATCATTTTCTTCCCTTTGTAAGTAATTAACTATTCTAAAATATTAGTTAAAATATTTTCTTGATGACTTACACTTTCATTTATAATCTATTTATTACTTATGTATGATATTTGAAGATAATTTCTTATTGGTTTATCTTTTTTAGAGAACAATTATAATCATCATTTTATTATTTAAGATAAAATTCACAAATGTGCTTATTATATGCTGCACAGAAATATACTAGAAAAGGGGAATATAATGATTATACCAATATAATTTAATAACTCATATTCCACATAATATTGCAATTTGTTTGTTTATTTAACTGACTTTCATTAATCTTTCATCTAATATTTTTTATAACCAAGAAAGCACAAATTTCTATAGACTATATGTTTACATTACAATAAAACTGAGATAGAGAGTCAAATTTGCTAAAACAGAGGAGTGATGATAGCTCATCTATTTCTGTGAGTAAACAATGAGTTTACATTATTGTAGAGGAAAATCTTCGTATATGTATCTCTTCCTATATGTTCTAAGGATTCCTGGAAGGTTCTGAGACCATAAATTTTATATAAAAATTAGTAAGAAAACAAAGACTTAATTTAATTCTTATGGGAACCCTAAAATATAGAAGATTTTTAAAACTATTTTTAAAACCCACTTATTGAATTGAATACAAAACCTGCTCTCTTTGAGGCTAAAGGGAAGGATTTGCTTAGAATTCTCTTGGTTATGACCGCTATAGAATTTTTCCTCTACAAAATTTTATCATTTTAATATTTGAACATACTTATAAATGAGATATTTTCATTGTTTTGTAAAACTGAAAATGCGAATTGACTTGTGTATGTAATCCAAACCTGTGATCAGGGAACTTGTCCTGTACTGCTCTTCCCGTTGACTTCAGATCCTCAACAAATACAGCCATTTTGACTGCCTTCACTAAAGTTCTTACCTTGTGTTATGCTATACTTTTTTGAATGTTTCATTGCCAATCAACTGTATTGCAGGACTTAGTCACATGCTCCTCAAGAAGAAATGCCAGTGTCTCCCTGAAATGCATGAAGTGCAGCAAAAGGCAATCAGCAAATACAGCATATCATTATTTTTAATTACTTACATTTATTTTTAATTAAAATAAAGTTATATAACTTCCTTACCTTTCTTATAACTCCTCATATACCTCTACTCCCTCTCAAATTAATTATTACTCTTATTATTGTTTCATACGTATTCATATAAATATTTAAACACAAGCTGCTAGGACCACTTACTGTCACTTGTGTGTACATGATTTCAGGGAAAGTCAACATGCAGAGAACAAAGGATCATGAATGGGGCATGAATGCTTCCATCTACACCACAATGCCTGTACCTAAGGCTCAGAAAACATTGCAGAAGAGAGGGAAGAAAGATTTAAGTGGTAGAGAACATAGGAGTTTCCTGTGAGACTCTGTCTCCTAGATATAATAGGAAAGTCACACCCATAATATCACAACAATATGGCTGCCTAAAAGATAAATAATGATAACAGCAATAATAAATAATAATAATTAGTAATACTTATTAATATAATGTATAATAAATATATTAATAATAAACAAGTAGTTAATAAATAATAATAAACACCAAATTAATTAGTAATTAAAATAATGATAATAAACATGCTAATTTGGAAGGCAGAAACTTCATGGGGTCCCAATCCTTTAAGAAATATAGGCAACTAATGACACAATGTGACAAGAATAATTAAACATTACAGTTGGTTGTCCAAAAAGAAGATAACCTCATTTCAAAAGCATTGATTCAAATCTATTGTCAGGTTTTTCAACTGGATTACATTTAAAATATTCATGGCCAACAAATATATGGAAAAAAATCCCCAAAATTATTGGCTACCTAGTAGATGTAGACTAAATCTAAGTGGAACTTTCTTATCACCCCGTTAATAGTGGCTATTATAAAGAAAAATATGTTGCTAGTTGGTGACTAAGTTATAGGAAAAAATGATCATCATCTGTTGTGTAAAATCTTAATTAGTACAGTCATTATGTAAAACAGTATGGAAAAACCTCAAAAAATTAAAAACTGATTTACTGAGAGATATAGCTATCCAGTGCCTGGGTAATTATCCAAAGGGTGTTAAATTAGCATATCAGATATCTGCATGTGCTGATTTCCAGCTGTACTATTCACAAAAGCTAGGAATCTAAAATCAGATGAATATCATTGATACATAAATGCAGAAAAAATATATGATATAATACAAAATTAAATAATGTTCAGGCACAAGAATAAAATTTGATAATTTTCAGCCAAACATATAAAATTGCAAAGGATAATATTAGGTGAAGAAAGCTACCCAAAGGATGACTGACTGATGTATCTAAAATCTTAGACATGTCTTATCTTACAGTGATCAATGAGTGCTTAGCAATGAGGTAGAGGAAAATAAAATGTTGGATTTGGTCAGTCAAACCTTTTAGTTTGGAATTATAAAATATAACAAACATTGATATGAATAAAATCTTAGATAATAAAAACTAATTTTCATGATTATTTCCCACAAAATACAGGATGCTCATGCTAAATTCCACAGAGCCACGGATGATGAATTGGAATAAAGGCAGAAAAAAAGATACTTGAACCTCACTTGGAAGGGGGAATGGAAAGGTTTTGGAAGACGGAGGGAGGGAACTGGGTGAGAGAAGAGATTGGAAAAGGAGTAGGGAAGAGTTGTGTGTGGGGAGAGGCAGGGGAATGGCCAGATGGCCATGAGAATTAATGGAAATCTGCTCCGACTCGGGGTGGGTAGTGGACAACTCCAGGAAGAGATGGAGATCTGGGATAGGAAAAACACTCAAGAATCAATGGGGGTGTCCTTAGTTGTGACTCACAGCACTGGGGATATGGAACTTGGGAAGGCTCCCTCCTATGACCAGGCAGAAGCCCCAGGGGAGCTATAGGCACACCAACCCACCCACAAAACTCTTGACCCAAAATTTATTCTGTCTACAAGAAAGGCAGGGGTTGAAAATGGTGCAAAAACTGAGGGAATAGCCTACCAATAACTGGCCAACTTGAGACCCATCCTATGATCAAACACCAATCCCTGACTCTAATAATGATACTCTTTTATGCTTGCAGACAGGAGCCTAGCTCTGCTGTCTTCTGAGAGGCCTCACACAGCAGCTGACTCAGAAGGATGCATCTACCCATACCCAAAGAGTGGACGGAGGTTGAGGACTCTTGTGGGAATAGGAGGAAGAGTTGTGGGTCCTAAGAGAATGAGAACCTCACAGGGAGATGAATAGAGTCAACTAACTTGAATATCCTTGTGACTCTGAGAGACTGAACCACCAACTAAGAACATACATGGGTTGGACCTACATCTCGCAGCATGCATGTAGCAGATGTCCAGCTTGGTCTTCATGTGGATTCTGAACAACTGGAATGGGGGCTATTTCAAAAGCTGTTGCCTGTCTATGGGATATGTTCTTCTAGCTGGACTGCCTTATCTGTTCCCAGTGGGAGAGGAAGTGTCTAGCCTCTCAGAGACTTAATGTACCAGGGTAGAGAGATGCCCAGGAATGCCCTCATCTGCTCAGAGGAGAAGAGGGAATGGGGAATGTATTTTGGGAAGGGCTGACCGAGGGGGGGCACTGAGCAGGATGTAAAGTGAATAAGTAAAAAGATAAATAATATCCATGGATTAATGATTATCTGTTCTCTGCATTTTTAAAAAGTACTTTCTCTCTCTCTCTCTCTCTCTCTCTCTCTCTCTCTCTCTCTCTCTCTCT
>NW_021620961.1:5318012-5334717 GCF_004785775.1 Grammomys surdaster
TCTCTCTCTCTCTCTCTCTCTCTCTCTCTCTCTCTCTCTCTCTCTCTGTGTGTGTGTGTGTGTGTGTGTGTGTGGTGTGGGGGTTTCTGCTTCTTCTATAACCATAGACCAGAAAAGAGTGCTGGGTGTCTTCTGCATTGTTTTCTACCATATTGGCTCAAGACAAATTCTCTTTATTAATATTGACATCCATTTCAGCTAGGTTACTTGTCCAGCAATGTCTTGGGTTCTATTCCACCCAATGTTGATGTTGTAGGTACTCAAAACCATATCTGGCCTTTTCTTTCAGAGCTACTCTTTCACACTCTGTGCCTCACTCTTATAGAGAAAATATTCCTAATTCCAACCCCCATTTATTTTTTTTTAGCTTGAGAATCTGCATACTCCTTTCTCATTGATATGATATTAAAAAGCCAGTGAGATTCCAAAGTTGCCACTCATTGAATGACATTATAGTCAACTTTATGCCTAAAATAAGAATCAGGCAAGGCGTGACTTTAATATAATTCCCAATATACTTATTGTTCTGCTACCTACAACATAAATACTAAATAGAGTTAAGTTTAAAGTTACCCAGTCAATCCAGGTTGTAAAATTATTAGCTAAATATTAAACATACTATGACTTTATACAGAAGCTGAACAAACTTTATATTTATTTTTGTGCTAGGGTTATCTAGGGAAGTTAACATAAATTAAAAATCCAGCAGCCTTGGAATGATATGCCAGAAAGAGGGCAGAAAGAAGTACACACACCTTTGAGTTGGTCTTAGCATGAGATTCATGTTAGGTTCAAAGAAGTTCTATTCTCAGATCTGCTCTGCAGGATTTACAAGCAGAGAAGGAGAGCTGGCTACCCACAGGATGAAACTGATCACAGACAGAAATGTACAATTCTAGCAAGTATTCTGGTGTTATGCAAAAAATGTTTATTAAAATTCATTTTGTACAAACACATTTATAAAATGGATCAAAAAAATTCTATTGTTTTCATCTAGTCCAATTGTTCTCAGTCTTCAAAATGCTGGGATCATTTAATACAGTTCCACATGGTGTTGGTGTTCCCCAATCATAAGGTTATTTTGTTGCTACATCATAACTATACTTTTTCTACTATTATGAATTTTAATATAAGTATCTTATATGTAAGATATTTGATATGTATCCCATGTGAAAGGGTTGTTCAACTCCCAAGGGGGTCATGACCCAGAGGTTGAGAATCACTGAATGGTACATCTCAATAATTTCATAAGTATACATTCATTCACAGTAACAACAGGATAAACATAGTGAGATTTCATATAGAAATTTAAATAGAATTTTTCAAGTAAAAATTAAATGAAAACTAAGCATAAAACACTTAATATCCCACTTCTCAAAAGATATGGCTGGCTAGTTACTTATTTACCTCTGCAGTTTGAGGTATTTTTAAAAAGTTTGGCTTCTACCTTTAAATTTATCTTATCATTAAAATAGTAATCTGGGTCTGGTAGTGAAAGTTTTTAATTTTAGTATATTCAGAATGCATAGGCAGATACATTTCTATAGGTTTTAGGCCAGGCTAGTCTACATAGTTCATTCCACTCTATCCAATTCTTTCTTCCATTACTCACATATGGTAGGTAAATCCTTTGAAAACATACCTCAAATTCTATTAATTTTCTTGGTACAGTCTGTACTTAGGTAGCAAAATAAAGGAGGGCCATTAATACCTGTTGCTTCAACCAAGTACTTTGTAAATAATAATCAACAATTTCTGTTAATACCGTTGATAAAACTGCATTTTCATGACATCAGACAATTACCTGCAAAGTAGATAGAAAGTTCTCCTTTCTGTTCTCTGGAACCTTTTTTGCACTTAGAGAATTCAAGACCCCAGTCATGCCTTCCAGAATGAAAAGTAAGAGAATTAGTTTGTAGCCTTCTTTTATTCTAGGCACCTGACCTAGCCCCATGATCTGATCAATTTGAAAGATGTTGATGGAGAAGGATGAGTAGATTTGATGATGTCTAAAACCTATGTAGATAGCCCTCTTTAAGTCCAGATCTCATGCCACTGAGTCTCTAGTAGAAGCAGCACTGTAGATGTGATTGAAAACTAGTTGACTAGTTTCTAAGAGTTATTATTAATCTCTATCAGTTAAGCCACACCAAATAGCTTTGCCTTGTGTTTCTTTTCTAGAGACAATGTCTAAATCTTTGGTTTGACTTATTAAAGCTAAAAGAAGGATCATATATATAAGACTTTACGTCTGCACAAATGTTCTTATTATACTTATCCAGAAGGCATCATCTGGACATTGTTTCCTTTTCTTTATTTAAAATTTTTTTATTGAATATTTTATTTATATTTCAGATATAATCCTCTTTCCCTATTTCCTGCCCACCCAGGAACCCCCTATCCCATCCCCCCTCCTCCTGCTTCTATGAAAAATGCCCCCACCCACCCTTCCACTCCCAACTCCCCATCCACGATTTCCCCCACACTGGGACATCCAGCCTTCACTGGACGAAGGATTTCCTCACCCACCTATGCCTGACAATGTCATCCTCCCTTACATATACAGCTGGGGCCATGGGTCCCTCCATATGTGCTCCCAGGCTGGTGGTTTAGACCCTGGGAGCTCTGGTTGGTATTGTTGCTCTCCCAATGGGGCCGCAAACCCTTTCAGCTCCTTCAGTCTTCTCTCTCACTCCTCCATTGGGAACCCCATGATCTGTTCAATGGTTACCTGTGAGCATCCTCCTCTGTATATTTCAGGTACTTTTTATTTTCTGAATGTGTCTAAAATACCCCTTGTAGAGTACCATATATGATATTTGTTTCCATACCTGTGGTATTGTTTGTTAGACAATGAGACTTTCAGGAGGTGGAGTATATATACAGAAGTAGAACACTAGACCAAGACTTCAGAAGCCTATATTCTTCCCCAGATCCTTGCTATAGTCTCTACACTCTGGTCTACTGTTATTCCATGGAACCCATTGTATCCTCAGAAACTTCAAACTGAGTCAATCTCCATTCTAGTCTGAATACCATAGACTAAAATGATAATTCAACAGAAATATTAGCTACTTCCTTAAGAAATTTCTAGGTGTTTGTTACAGTGGCAAAATAGTAACTAATACAGTTGAGAGGAATGAAATCAGAATAGTATCCTCATCTTCCTCATCTTTAAATAAAAATTCTGCCTACACCTGAACACCACTCCACACTTTTAATGTTCCTACAGGGCCTAAATATTTGGTTGTCATACACAATTAAAAAGAAAATATTATAAATTTGCCACTTTGTTTATTTTGCCTTATAAATAACAAACTGTGATCTGGAAACAAAATAAAAGATTTTTCATACTTCTGATCTATTATAACAATGGAAAATTCTCATAGTGCTCATTTTCAGCAGAAGGATATAATATGAGCTTGCTGAATCTTACACTGGTGAAGTAAAAGGAATGTGAACTCTTTACTTTCACATAGTCTCTGGACCTTTTAAAACATGTAATAGTCAAAGCATCTAAAAAAAAGAGTGTCAAATGGGTCAATGATTACTTTGCTTTAAAACTACTTTTTTTGAGAAAGGATGACCTATAGGGTACTCTTTTATAGCTTCAAATCATCCTTCTCTATAAAATGTGACTTGTTACCCTGACCTCCAGGTCAGTTGTCTTGGGACTCTTTATAGCTATGAATGACCAAATTTTTGAGCTAAGAATCATATTATGTTAAGCATCTTTCTCCTTGAATACTTTTCATTCAGTTCTCAGCTCCTTAATTCAAGGAATATTACATTAGAAACACTTTAGAGATACTCAAAGGTTATAGCTGCATGTGTGAAGAAAAATGTTCTTAGAGATAGTAAAGGACTAAGCCACATATCAAAACTAACACTTGCTATGCTCCGCGAAGCAAAATGGTTGCCCACACACTCTTTAGGGCAATAATATAACTCACAGGGGAGCCATGAATTTTAAAAATCACATATATCATTGCCATAGCAGTCCAAAATGTCCTTTTATGGTTTCTCCAGAAGTTTGTATTGCAGGAATTTATTCGTGAGATTTAAGTTAATGTGATTTTGCTTCTTAAAATGTAAAAGGATAATTTATAATATCTATAAGCTTATGGAATGGAGTTCTGTCTTTTCTATTTTTTTAGCTAATTATTATTTCTTTTAAAATATACAATATGATTTCACTGTTCTAAGGAACTTTTAAATACTAGGTTATCTAAGTCAAAAGGTATACACAAAGATATTTATTAATAAATAATACCTAGAAATTATACCAAAAAAGACAAAACTGGAAAAAATCATGAATATGACATAAACTTTATGTAAAACACTATAAAAAACCTAAGTGGGTCTGGAATAGATTTTATTTGTTTAACAGATGAGTCTGACTAGATGTAATATTTGAGCTCACCTATAAATGGGTTGTAGAATGTAAAAAACTAAAAACTACCTAATCCATCTCAGGAAAAGTTCAGACTCAGACATTTGTCACAACATAGAAATTTGGTGGACATGCGAAGTCCTAGTTTGTCTTTGTAGTTTGTTTTATACTTTATTGGATATCCTATGAACTGCAAGAATATTTTCAATCCTTTCCTTCCTTTTGGACATGAGTGTTTCTGTTTATTCCATAGTCACATCATTAATATAACAAGTATGATAACAGTAAAAAATTTTGCATCGCATCTTTTCTCACAGTCTACCTCTAAACAAAAAAGTCAAAATAAACACATGTTCTTTGATTAGCTATATGGCATTTTGCTATTCTAGATGCCTAACTGATTTTTCTCTTTATAATTTTCCAATATTAAATGTATGTAGTGAATTTTCTCCATTTTATTGCACACATTTCTCTTACACATATACTCCCATTTCATTCTGAAATCATTCTTCCTCCCGACAGGTCTCCTTCTACTTTCGTGTTCTTTTTGTGTGTGATTTGGCACATTTAGGAGTTTGTTACATACATTTATTTTCTCTCTTTCATCTTACTTTTTGAATCTTCCTTTTTTCCAAATATTCTGACAGTTAGCATATACTAATTCTTTCATTTGAAAATTTATTTTTATGATATCATTTAATCCCATTCTTTGTTTTCCTCTAACTCATCCCAGATGATCCCTTCCTACACACTCAAATTCATGTTCTTTCTTTCACTTAAACGAATGCAACATATTGTAACATAAAGAGGTGACAAAGGCCATTAAGGTAATGTTTCCTGGACAGAGAAAAATGATGCAAATATGAACACATAGAGACTGGGACACATACTTAAAATAGGCACAAGGACAAGCAAGAGGAAATGGGCACAAAGACCCACCCTCAGCCAGAAACCTATTTTGTATTCCCTAGGATAAGGAAAATTAATTTACTTACATGGTGTTGAATTCGATATATCAACTACATTACCAACAAGGTCTTATGCCCAGGAGTAATTGTGCAAAATTTACTGTACTGTATTTTTCATAGGCCTTTTTATTTAGTCTTGTATATTTTTAAGAGAAAGATAAATTTAAATGTATATGGGAACAGTGTTGAAATGGAATGATTGCTATTAAAATCTATCAATTATAAAAAATGAAAACACTCAAATATAACACAGAGTCTGAGTTATATCGGCCAACAACTATGAGCATGGGAGCCTTTGTGAAGTGTGATTTGATAAATTTGGTCTCATTGTACTGCAAAAACTTATTTTACTTACTACAGCAGCTAAAATTATTGATCAGAAGTAGGACTCTGCATTCATTCCTGAGAACTTCTATTCATTCATGCTGAGTATTTCATCTAGTTTGTTTGTAAAGGTTTTGTACCTGTTGTTAAAACATGCTTAGCCCATGCATGTGTCTGCCATTTTGTGTCTGAAAATTTCTGCATCTTTAATATAGTTCAGCACCTTTGGTCTTTCCATCTTCTCTTCTGCATAGAGATCTGAATTGTGAAGGGAGGTAGTATTATAAAGACATCACATTCATTCTCGTCACATTGCCCAGTAATGAGTCTCTGTGGTAATACCTATCTACTACAAAAATAAGCTGCTTTCCTGAGGTTTAAACAAAACACTATTTGTAGAACAATATGTCATTATGAGTCATTGTATTGCTATACATATTTAGTAGAATAATAACAAGAGATTTTCCCTTGAGCCCATAAGCTATCTAGTTTCAGATTGTTAGCCTCATTGTCAAGTTTAGGAATGGGTCTTATCTTTTGCAGTGGACTATAAATACAATAAAAAGTATGCCTTATTACTCTTCTCACATCTATACCACTATCGAATCTATGGACATACTTTGTAGGTAGGTTATTTTACCTATATGTACCTCATACTTGTTCTATGAATGAATGTTAAAATGTTCATACCTGTGGGAGAAAAATGTTTACTTATCTCCTCTAATAGCATTTATAGAATATTCCAGGACAATGAGCTCTAACCATTTTGGATGAAAATTCTAGTTGAGGACCAACTAAATTTATCTCTGTTAAGTGCTGTGAGTATACAATATCTTCATCAATAGGGTCTTATCATTTTATAGTTAAGGCGAGGTAGGTAACCAACAATATTGGCTAGTAGTGTCTGGGGAAATCTAAGAGACCCCTCTCCCAAGTATTCAAAAAATGTAACCCATTACTTGTACCTTTTAAAAAAATTGTTATTATATGGTGTCTATTTGGAATATTTCCCCCTTTATTATATGGTTACTCCATTTAACTTTCTTTCATCTTTATCTACATTTTCAGAAGTATATACAGTTCTCATATGGCTTTTCAAAGGCCTTTAGCATTCATTATTCTTCCCATGTACCTTCTTCTACCCTGTCCTTCTAGTCTTCACTCCTTTTTAACCAATTGTTCTAGTCTCTCCTTCACTCATTTATGTTTTTACTTCCTTCATTCATTGCATACTGATCACAGTTTCTTCTCCCTCCATCTCTCTATGTTCCCTCCACACACTTCTCTTCTTACCTAGAAACTTTCTTCTTGCATTTCTTTTCACAAAAGAGCAGACTTTTCAGAGATATCAACCAAATCCAGTATAACAATTTACAGTAAGTCTAGACACGAATCATCATATCAACACTGGAGGAGGCAACCCAGTAGGAGTAAAACACTGTTAGGGGTTCCAAAAGAAGAGCAAGCTACAAAACAATAACATATATATATTCAGAAAACCAAGCTCAGAGCATTCAAGTCTGATTATTACTTCAATCTCTGTGAAACCCTATAAGTACTGATTAGTTTCTGTGTGTTGTGTTCTCCAGATGTCTATGATACCTTCTGGTGCCACCAATTCTTTCTTTCACCTTTTCACAGGTTTTTTCCAATCTCTGCCAATTTTTTGGCTATGGGTCTCTGCAGAAATGTTTCATCCTTTATGTCTTTGTAACACTACATCTCATTTTAATAAGGTGTCTTTCATGTGTTTGTACACACAAATGTGTGTGTGTGTGTGTGTGTGTGAGAGAGAGAGAGAGAGAGAGAGAGAGAGAGACAGACAGACAGACAGACAGAGACAGAGACAGAGACAGAGAGATTTGCCCAATGCCAATGTGAGTTCTGGGAAATAAACCTGGTTTATGTAAAAGAAAAGCAAGTGCTCTACACTTTTGAACCTTCTCCCCAACTGCCTTTTAGTTGAGTTTTACATTAAAAGGATGAGATCCAAAGAAATCATTTCGATTTTATTTTATGCTAAAATTATAACTGAACTATATATGCTATCCATTCTTTATTTGTAAATAACATTTTCAAAAATTTCTTATGAATATATAAGTTTATTTATTATTATTAGATATAAACAGACTTATGAATGCTTACTAAGCATAAGGTCATTAACAGTGCACAAAAGTATAAACTTTGGCTCAATGTAATTTTCATTTTACAAATGAGAATCTATGGACTCAAAAAAATGGTTGAATACAACTAACCAATTAATACCAGACTTTGTTTTAAATTCAAATACTCCCTTGGGAAGTCCCTACCTCCTCCTTCTGCTGCTGCCAGAAGTCTATCACTAGAGTTTTGCTATTTTGAACCACTTGTCTAGCAGAATTACTTTCAACAGGTCACTCACTGAACTTCAGAATTCATCTTTACAAACAAGGGTATCCATTTCAAGCATGGCAACAGCTTTCTGATTCAAAATTACAGGAGAAAGCTTTTGGGATAGCCCCTGTTCCAGTTGTTTGTGATCCACATGAAGACCAAGCTACACATCTACACATGAGCAGGGAGGCCTAAATCCAGTCTGTGTATGCTCTTTGGTTGGTGGTTCAGACTCTGAGAGCCCCAAGGGTCTAGGTTAGTAGCAACTTTATTCATAAGAGCCAGAAACTGGAAACAATATAGATGTCCCTCAATTAAAGAATAGGCATAGAAAATGTGGTACATCTACACCATAGAATATTTAAAACTAAGACATCATACATTTTACAGGCAAATGGGATAAAACTTGAGAATATCATCATGAGTGAGGTGATGCAGTCTCAAAATGACTCACTTATTAGTGAATATTAGCCATAAAATACAGGTACTTTGTTACATTCTACAGACCCAAAGAATCTAAACAAGAAGAAAGGCCCGAGTGAGAAAGCTTGTATCTTCCTTAGAAAGGGGATAAAATAAGAGGTGGATGGAGGATGGGAAGTGTGAGGGAGCAGGGAAAGAGAGAAGAATGACAGATTCAGGACCAGGTGTGTGAAAGGACAGGAGAGATGGCTATGAAAATGAATGGAATCTACAACTGACAGGGGTGAAGAGGTGGGGGCATCTCCAAAAGGAGTCTGGTGGTGCCCATTAACCAATGGGGTGACCTTCGCTGTGACTTACTACATCGGGGATATGGAACCTGAATAGGTCACCTGTTACCAAACAGGAACCCCAGTGGAGGATAAGTCTATTTTTAATATATATGTTGATCTCATTTTACAAAATAATTGAAATACATAGAATACACTTCAAATATATGAGTCAAACTGGCACCATTCTCAGCATGCACACAAGTGAATTCTTAAATAATTTATACCAGCAGTTAGATGCTGAGAACAACTGGAGAATAAAAACTGTTTTCTCACAAAAATTGCTTCTACTGAGGCAGAAGAAAGAGCTGCCAAGATAGCAGTCTGGTAAGATTTCCTTTTCAATTTGTAATGGACTGTGCTTTCCATCCTTTTTGAATTTCTATTTCTTTCCCAGTTCCTATTTCAAAAATAGATGAAAATTCAGATTTAAGGAAGTAGTTGAAGTTTTTATAATGTGAGAAATGTTTTAACTATGTAAGTAGAGGTTAGATAGATAGTTTTCGCTACATCTTTTTCTTTATTCAACAATTCAATGCACTAGATTAGGTCCCGGTTCCTGACATTTGCAATATACTTTACATAGTTTACTAATATACACATCACTATTATTGAAAAACAATGACATGGGCATACTTGGAATGATTAATAAAAGATGTGGGAAATGTTTTTACTATCAAATTGACAAGTAATAGTTACCATCTCATTGAATAATTTGTTCTTCTGTTTGTTAGTTTGTTCATTTTGGTGATGAGTAAATGTAGAAAAAATACAATAAATAAGTTTTTGAAATGTTTTCAGAGCAGAAGTATACTAAGTAAAAATAATTACATTTTAATATTTTAATAGAACTCTATTATAAATTAAAATACAATTAAAAATAATAAACCTAATATTTAAAATTTGTATTTTAAATAAACATTCAATGAAAAGAGAAAACATTTCTAAAAATATGTCATGTTTGAACACAAGAAAACCTAAAATTGTGATATTAATTCTATCAAAACATAAACTACAAGACTTTGATATTATCACTGTCCATTATAGCTCTGCTTGATGAGACAAATTTTATTTTTGGCCCTGGTTCATTTCTTTAAAAGGACTGACCAATCTTTCATATTACTTCTGTTTGCTTGACTAAATCTTGGCCCATCTTAAAATGCTTCCCTGAAAATCCTTAACTGACAAAACCTGTTTTATAAGCCAAATCCTCTGTCTCAAAACCATTTTTCTATCTTTGAGAATTTATGTTAGAAAATTTATGATAAAAATATCTTGTCTCTACCCACTTGAAACATTCACTTTCTACAATTGAGCAATATATTCCAAGCATGTGTGTGCCAGGTTCCACTTCTAGTTTCCATAGGAGGATGAGTCAATGACTTTGTGGAGAGATCTGACCTAGTTGTAAAAAGAACTCCTGTGAATTTCTTTTCTAGGTAATGAATATCCACCAAGAAAGAAAAGCAAACAGGTTTCATATAGATCCATATATGCTTGCATGTCCTTCAGTCATTCATGTTTTATACCTGCTATTAACACATCTGTTATTTGTTTCCATAGATTTGAGCTCGTTTTACACTGAAGTAAATCTTACCTGTAGCAGCCATGTCGATAATACTTGTTGCTGATTTATGAAATGAAGAAATTCTTCTAGACAATCAATTATATACTAAAATTCTAATCAAAGATCTCAGGGATTCTTTTCATAAAACTTGAAATTGTCTTTATAAAACATTTAGAGAACAAAGAATGACTTCAAATGCACAAAATAAGTCAAGTTGAAGACTAGGTGGATACACATATTACTTCAAGTCCTACTACTATGCTGATCCAAATGAGAGAACAGTGAGGTTAGGACTTGTTTCCATTTCCACAAAAATCCCTACATACTAGTCCAGTGTAGATTCTCTCTGGACCGTGTCTCTCTTAGTTTCTTCTGTCCTTTTGCTTGTTTGTTGACCTTTAAGTATAAACCTTTACTGTTAAAAAAAAACAGAAAATGCTGTCTTACCATTGGCTAAGAGTACTGTGCAAATATTTTAAGTTTCTACTGCTATGATAAATACCATCACCAAGAGAACTCCTGAAAGAAAGGGTTTATTTTAGCTGATAGTTCCATGTTATAGCCTATCAATTAGGAAAGCCAGGACAGGAACAAAAACACGCCAGAAACTTGGATGCAAGAGCTGATCAGAGCCCATGGGTGTGTGCTGCTTACCAGCTTGCTCTTCGTGACTTATTCATCACTCTTTCTTATTACAGCCAAGTAGGCAAGCAGGCCAGGTATGGCATTACCTATAGTGATTTGGATCTGAAGACATCAATCATCAATCAAAAAATACACTGCAGACTTTTCTATAAGCCAATACTAAGAAAAACAATCTTGATTAAGATGACCTTTTCCCATATGACCTAAGATTGTGTTAAGTTGAAATAAAAGCAGCCAGCAGTGCACTAAATATTTACTGTTATCTTGGTAAGAAATTGGAACCACAGAAGTATAAGCAAATATAAACTTACACATTGTTATAATTGTATAGAACCTAGAAATTTTATGTTTTTGATAAATATGAAAAAAATGGGTTGAATACCCTGAAAACAATATGGTTAGTTGATATTGTTCTTCCTATGGGGTTGCAGTCCCCATCAGCTACTTGAGAACTTCCCCCTAACTCTTCCACTGGAGTCTTCCACTTCAGGCTAGACCTGAAATGGGTGGCTGTGAGTATCTGCATCTGTTTTAGTCAGGTCCTGGCAAAACCTCTCAGAGAAGAGCCATACCAGACTCCTACCAGTAAGCACAACATGGCATCAGCAACAGTCTCTGGGTTTGGTGTCTGTAGATGTGATATATCCCAAGGTAGAGCTGTCTCTGGGTAGCCTTTCCTTCAGGTTGTGCTCCATTTTTATCTCTGTGTTTCCTTTAGACAGGAACAATTTCTGGGTCAAAAATTTTGAGATGGATGGGTGCCCCCATCCCTCAACTTGGGGCTGTATCTATCTACTGGAGGTGGTCTCTTCAGGTTCTATCTCCCCACTGTTGGATATTTTGACTAATATCATCCCTATTGGGTCCCGGGACTTTCTAGTGTTTCCCCCCATTCCCCAACCCCACTGCTATATAATATTATTCATTCTCCTGGCCCTCTGGACTTCTCTCCTGTCTCTTTCCATACCTGAAACTGTCCATCTTTATCTCCTCTCCCTCTATTCTTGCACCCAGGTCCTTCTCTCTGCCTCCCGGATTATTTTGTTCCCCTTCTAAGTGAAATTGAAGCATTTATACTTTGGCTTTCCTCTTGTTATTGTCTGTGAGTTGTAGCAGGTGTATTCTGTAATCCTACTAAAATATAGAAATATTTATTGCCACAAGCAAAGTAAGTTTGAAAGTATTCCTCATATCGTTAGTGTTTTGGAGTGAATACCTAGTTCCAGACAGTGCACCTATGGTATTTCACTTAACATTTGTTCTAAAACCTACTACATTGCATGGCTTTAATGTAAATAATAATAAGCCATAATCTAAATGGACAATACTATTTATCTAAGTATATTTGTTTCCTAGTATTCTGTCTAAAGGCAATAAATATCAAAATGCTTATCAAAATCTGGCCATGTGGTGAACTGGATACGGATACAGTAAACTTTTATTTTCTATTTGCTGTTTCTTCCATTCATCAAATATTTATTCACTCACTTTTATTTCTCTCTACATTGGGAATTCAGCCTTTAACCTATAATAATTTTAAGAAACCTTTATCTAAATCATGATAAGTATGAAACAAAAGACATACTACATGAAAACTAGAGCTTGATCAATATTAATAGCTTAAATATATTTATATCAGTGTCTTAGAATTTTATTGCTGGGAAGATAGACCATGACCACAGCAATTCTTATAAAAGAAAATATTTAATTGGGATTAACTTACAGTTCAGAGGTTTAGTCTGTTTTTACTATGGCATTAAGCATGAGAACATATAGGCAGATTCAGTGCTGAGAGTTCTACATTGTGATCCTTACACAGAAAAACAGACTGTCAGTCAACACTAGTCCTAGCTTGAGCATATGAGACACACAGCCTTACTCAACAGTGACATTCTTCCTCCAAAAAGGCTACACCTGCTCCAAGAAGGCCACATACTTAGTAGTGTCACTTTCTATAGGCCAGTCATTCAAACATGAGTTTATTCAAACGACCACAATAAGTGTATAAAAATATGGAGAAAATTTCACAGAACTAAGTCACTGAAACATAATGTTCTCAAAATTTGAGAAGTAAGATATCTTTGTGGAAATCATTCACTTTAACTTTATAGTTGGTTTATGACAAACCCAAGATGTTTAAATCATGCTCACAAAATAAAATAGTGCCATTTAAATTTGTAAACAACAAATCAGTATATGGGTCAGGAAAAAATGTCAATGTGACTCAATTATACTAGATCACTTTTACAGAAATTTTAACACAAAATTGCAGGAGGGAGTTTACATAGGCAATTATGAAAACACATTTTCCCACTAGAAAATATAGTCTGGAAGTATTTTGAAAGTTCAGTACCAAGTAGAATAGCTTGTCAGGTGTCTCTACACAGTATAGAATAAATCTCTTTTTTGCCCGACAAGAATAAATGTGCTAGTTCTTTTGTATTTTGACTTTTAAGTTTGAGCCAAAAGTGCCACTGAAATCAGCTTCCAAGAAGAGGAGATAAAATAAACTCTCTCGAAAGAGCTGAGCCTGTCAAAGTCTATGAAAAAAAATCTCTTTCAATGCTCAAATAATAGATGCTGAATACATAAGTAAAATTCAAGCAACGGCTTGGTCCTTCTCACATTTAAATTAAGTTTTCTTGTTCACGCCAATGCTGGATTTCAGCATCTTCATTTCACCACCCTCGGCAGAAAAACTACAGTGGGATCTATAAATATTAGAGTTTTCATTGATGTCACTCCCAATTTCTTTTCACCATAATGAGACCAATTCTAGTAGAAAAGAGATGAATGAAGAATACTCCAGACTTAGTTGCTATGGAAACCTGCAATGTCTTTTCCTCATGATTAGACATTGAAGTAACTGATTTTTGTTCTTTCTTTTCTTAATACAGGAGACTATATATCAATGCTGTGTAGCTCTTAAACTAATAATCTGGCATGTTATCCTCTGGAGCAGAATTCTATTTGCTTTATCACAAGAATTCCTGAATTGTTTTCAGATAAATAGTAAATAAACTTTGAGTTCTTTTGCCAGCCACTTATATGATAAATGAAAGTTCTGATTTTGCATTAACCCTCAAACTGTACTTTTAAATTGCTTGCATAAGAAACAAATAAAATGAAAATATTTTTTCCTGTGAAATAATTGTTGCTTATTGATTCAATTTTGAATATGATTGTGGTCTTACACATGGGTAAGTGTGCTACGCTTTTACTGTCCTTTTTAAAAAAAATATTTGGCTTTTTCTTTTACTTTAGAGATTGTAATATAACTGTATAATTTCTCCTTTTCTGTTTCTCCCTCTAAACTTTACCATATACCCTTATTTCCTCTGTTACAAATTTATGCAGTTTTAATTACCTGTGTATAGACAAGTCAATATAGTCAATTCTAAAGATGACAACAAAATCTGGAAACTACCCTACTTTTTACTTAAAAAGTAAATCTCCTTTAACACACAAACAGAAACACAGAGAGAGACACACAGAGAGAGACAGAGAAGCAGAGAGATCAGTGTGTCAGCTGCATCTCGTGCAGACTTTGATCTCTTGGAGAGATATTTGTTTTGTCACACTGGTTGCATTGGAATTGAGCTCTTTAGCATGTATTGGTTAAAATATATGACAGTAAAATTTAAAGATAAATAAATAAAATATTTATTTTTTATAAAATAATGAATACTAATTGGTTCTACACAAATGAAAATTTATAACATCCAAATTAGTCATTTTAAGCTAAAACATGCATTTTTGTTAAAAATATCTTCCCCAAATCAGCCTTTCAGATACAAGGCTGTAGTATACTAAAGGCAAGCTCTGTAAAGCCAAAAAATGAAGATCATATCATCCTGAGTGAGGTAACCCAGACCCAAAAGGACATGAATGTAATGTACTCACTTATAACTGGATATTAACCATAAAGTACAGGATAATCATGCTACAATGAATAGACCCAAAAAAGTCAAATTAACAAAGAGGGCCCAATATAGGATGCTTCAGTCTTACTCACAAGATGAAATAAAGTAGACATCAGAGGTAGACAAAGGGAGAGGTTTAAGTGGGAGGGGGATGGAAGGGGAAACTGACAGGGTATCATGAATGAGAAGGGCAGAGGAGAGAGAACAAAAATTAGCAACAGGTTGGGCAGGGTGTCTCTAGAACATTCCAGAGACATGTGAGGGGTAACCCCCAGGAAGTCTATGGTGTGACTCTAGCTCTGACTCCTAGTACTAGGAGATATGTAGCCTGAAGTGGATACCTCCTCTAGTCAGGAAAGACTGCCAATGGAGGGATAAGGACACAAACTCACCTATAAACCTTTGATCAAAAACATGTTCTTCCTACAAGATGTACAGTGACAAAGATGGAGCAGAGACTGAGGGAATGGCCAACCAATGGCTGGCTCAACTTGAGTCAGATTCCATGGGAAAGAACCAATCCCTGACACTATTAATGATATTTTATTATACTTAAAGACAGGAGTATTGCCTAACTGTCCTCTAAGAGGTTCAACCCAACAGCTGATGAGCAACAGCAAAACATTAGATGGAGTCTGGGGAGTCTACTGGAAGAATTGGGTAAAGGATGAGGGACCTGAAGGGGTTAGGGCATCTGTAAGAAAAACAATAGAATCTACAAACCTGGAAACTTGGGGGTTCTCGGAGACCAACCAAAGTGTGAGCATGAGCTGGATTTAGGCCTGCAGGACATATGTAGCAAGTATGCAGCTTGGTCTTCATTCAGGTCTCCCAACCAGTGGAGTCAGGTCTGTCTCTCACTTTCTTGCCTGTTTGCGGATTCTATTGCCCAAATTAGGCTAGCTTGTCTGGCCTTGGTGGGAGAAAATATACCTAGTCCTGCAGTGACTTGAGATGTCAGGGTGGTGTGATACCTAGTGGGGGCATCTCCCTTCTCAGAGGAGAAGGGGTGAAAAGAGCTGTGTGATTGGGGGATTGGGAGGGGGTTCTCTCAGGTTGTAAACTGAATAAAAAAATTTAAATAAATCTCCATAGATAGATTTTCCACATAAATTGTTTGAGTGAAAGTATTTGTAAAATGCAAAACAGATGTCTAGTTTACCTTAATACAGAGAATTCTTGCAACTTGGCAATAAATTCATTGGGATATTAATGTGTCTCTGTATAAACATTATCTTATACTCAGTAGCTTGAAGCAATGACGAGCACTTACCTCTTAGAATTTGAATATAGAGCCCCTATAGGCTCATATATTTGAATGTTTGCTCATCAGAGAGTGGCGCTACCTAGAAAGATTAGGAGATATGGCCTTGTTGGAGTAGGTGTGACCTTGTTGTTGTGCTACTGGGGATGGGATTTGTAGTTTCAAATTGATTTGTAGCTCAAACTGATCCCAGTAGCTTCTCTTTCCTGCTGTCTGTATCCTGGATGTAGAACTATCAATTTCTTTTCTAACACTGTGTCTGTCTGTGTGCTGTCATGATTCCCACAATGCTTATAATGGACTAAACCTCAGAACTGTAAACTAGCCCCAATTAAATGTTTTCTGAGAGAGCGAGAGAGCGAGAGAGCGAGAGAGCGAGAGAGCGAGAGAGCGAGAGAGCGAGAGAGCGAGAGAGCGAGAGAGCGAGAGAGCGAGAGAGCGAGAGAGCAAGAGCGAGAGAGCGAGAGAGCGAGAGCGAGAGCGAGAGCGAGAGAGA
>NW_021620961.1:5334817-5343072 GCF_004785775.1 Grammomys surdaster
AGAGAGCGAGAGCGAGAGCGAGAGCGAGAGAGAGAGAGAGAGAGAGAGCGAGAGAGAGAGAGAGAAAGCGAGCGAGAGAGCGAGGGAGCGAGAGAGCGAGAGCAAAGAAGAAGGAGGAGGAGGAGGGGGAGGAGGGGGAGAGGAGGGGGAGAGGAGAAAGGGAGGGAGGGAGGGAGGGAGGAAACAGAAAGAAATCACGACCTACCTTCCCAGTGAAACAACACTAATTAATTAATTAATTAATTAATTGAGACTCAATATGCAAGGGGTCTTGTTACCTACTTTTAACATGCTTTTAACCTCTATGGATTTCTGGTGGTAGCGAAGGTCTAAGTCAAGGATCCTTGAACTCTGGGGATATGAATCATAAATCTCACTTCACAGATTATTATGGTGGATTTTCTGGAGAACAATCTCAGATATCATTTGCAAAGCTCCTTAAATCTTTGAGCCTATAGATAAGAGTCCTCAGAGATGCACTGTTATTTTACTCTGTCATCTGGGACCATTTCACAATGGTGCCAACTCTATCTAAAACCTATTTGGCTGTATTTGTTAAGTCCACAGAAATTTCTAACCCTTACTGTAGAAATGTACCTACCTTAAATCAACCTTTGCCACTGACTTATGAACTAATTTGTACCTTCACTTCTTAAGTACTTGTTAAATTAGAATCAATGTTTTGGCTAACTTTACTGCAGGATATTTTTCTCAATACAGTGTTTATTTTCAAAGATATTTCCTGTTACTTACATAAATCTGTGCTTTATATCAAACTCAACTTATTTATGCATGTCTCACAAGCATACACCATGACAGTAGACCACTCTCCATTTTCCTGTGGAAATATCACTTAATGTTTCTCAGTAGAGAGTAGTTTCACAAAATGATGTTGTTGTCTTTCAAAAGCATTTCTTTTCTTATTGCTCGGAGACATTGAGATCTAAGATACTTTATTTCATTTTATGTGTTAAGATTCTATTCACAATTTCACATCCTGGTGATTAAACTCTGTCACTTGGCTATAAATTGAGCAGGTGAATTTAAATTGATTGTAAATATAAATATGATTATATGACTAGTTTTTGAGGGTGATTGAAAAATGCAGATTATTTCAGCTTATTGTGAATGACAAAAATCTACACAGAGTTAATCGCATTTACCATGAGTCCTTGAAATAATATAAATGATAATAAAAACTTAAGCATTTGACATCTACAAAGTAATTAACAATATTTAATTATTGTGGCATTTTTTTTTATCATGTTCACTCTTTCTCAAAAAATCAAACAAACAAAAAAGGACTGATATTCTAACTCACCTCTACTTGGCCAATGTGTCTTTAGATGACAAATTTATATCACCAGAAATTATTGCATCATGTGGGAGTTTTTCTTTGGTGTGGTCAAATTTACATTTCTCCTAAGAATATGTTTGTTTCATAGTTCATACAGAAATAAGCTCCAGGGAAGTTGGCCCAATGTCTAACAGCAGACACAGAGTGATTTCCAGACAACTTGAATTTTATTTGCAGCACTCTGTTCATGACTCACAATAACCTGTAACTATAGTTTCAGTGTAATGGTATCCCTCCAAGAAGGCTCTATATAAAGAGTAAAAGACAACTTATTGCTGCCAATGTCATAATGACTTTGCATACTCAGATTTGATCTATCCAAAACAATGCATAGACTACACATGATGGCCAAGATTAGTGTTTTGGCCATTCATAAGCATATACCTCACATATTACAAATAGATACTTTGCAGTACAAAACAATACATAGAATGTTTCAGTTCAAGCTTATGGCTGAGTTGCTTTGAAAAATAATCAAGGCAGAGAAAGTGAGAGAATTAAAACATTCATGAAAGAGTAAGAAAGACTAGTTACTTTTAATTGAGCACTACTTCAATTTGCAGTTCTATGATAATGGAGCTGCTAAATGTGCCATGAAACTGTATTGGGGGGAATCTAATTAAATTGAGTGAAAGCACTGGCCACATCCTGTCGCTGAGGAAATGCTGCACTCATGGTTTGGACTTGTGATGTGCAACTCAATAGGGAGGTGTAAGCTATCCCAATGAATGACCTTGGAATATTCTTCTAAAGAAGAGTAGATATTCAACTATAGAAGATTTTGATCTAATCACAGAGTTTTAATTTGATAGGCTAAGTTCTTTCTTAGGCATGTTCTAATTTCTTTTCAACCACACTTTTACTATCTTTTCTCAAGATGTTGGCTTACCTCTGTCATTTCTTAGTTAACTGGTTTTGAGGGAAATTATGTAGTTTTCACAGATTGATTTTAAAAATAATGAATGTATGGCATCAATAACTCACTTTAGTTGGATGTTATGTGAGTTACTTTGTAAGTGTCTGACATATTTAAACAAATTTTGCTCTAGCTATGGTCTCCAGAGAAAGTCACTAATGGAGGGTGAATTCTCAGTGTAAGTTATGTGCATCTGTGGTAAAGCAAATAACTACTTAAACTGAATTAAAGATGAATGGTTTTCCAAGTGAGAAATCATGTCTGAGACTTATTTGATGTTGGAGCAGAAATGCATTGCTTTTCTTACCTGGTTCTTGAGTTGTTTTTTCCAAGATACTGAAGGCCATTTAAAAATGGGAAGCAATTTTTAATCATCTACATGCCACCATGTGTTTTAATGCTGATGACACTTCCAATTTTAAAAGAAATATTATTGTAGCATTAATCTACATTGTCTTTTTTAAAAGATCACAGTTTTAGTATGATAACATCATATAAACCTCACAATGATTCATAAGTTTCATCAAAATATCAAATGGTCATTAGACATTCAATCTTTCTTTCGAGTTTTTTTTCTACAGTATCTCTTTTAAAGACACTTAAATATCTTTTTGTTGCATTTAGGATTTGAATACATTGTTCATTGATTTAAATGATTGTGTCATTTTTCTTAATCCATTGTTTTGGATTTTCTTTAGTAAATGTTTGCGCCACTTACATGTCTAGTATCCATTCTACAAATATATTTCTTTATTTTCAGATGATGTTCCTTTTTCATTGATATTTTGCCCTCTCTACTTCCTCCACTCCCACGTACTCATTCAGAGTCACATTCTAGACGCTGCCATTGGGGAAAATGGAAGATGATGAAATTATTATTTCAGATATCCCAGTCCTAAATCTTTACTTCTCCCATAGCAGCTTCCTTCCATGACACTGTAGTTTGAAATTATAGGATCAGTCACTTGAATAAAGCTTGCCCTTCTTAGGCACATTTCCTCATTTTTTTTTTAAACAAAGTACTTAAGGAATTATCTCACCACAGATAAATTTAAATTTGTCTAATTTTAAACATTGTCACATTACCTCCAATAATCCTTGAGATCTTGAAATTACAAGGCCTAGGTGCTTAGCATTTTCTGTTTCCGTGTGTGTGTGTTTGTGTTTCTCTGTGTGTGTGTGTGTATGTGTGTGTGTGTGTGTGTGTGTGAAAGAGAGAGAGAGAGAGAGAGAGAGAGAGAGAGAGAGAGAGAAAGAGAGAGAGAGAGAGAACAGATCAGATACTCAAGCTTCAATTCAGTTCATCACATTTTTTTCTGATTCTCATTCTTATTACAACATATTTGTAGTTGAAATATTATTGTTGTAGGATATAATTTTTTCATTTTTCCTTATTTTATTTTTCTACATGCTTTTAAATATAGTAATTGACACATCTGTCTTACATCCTGTGATACTCATGAAAAATACCAGCCACTGAAATATATATATAAATATCCTATAACTTAAAATACAGTGACACTTGAATCATAAATTCATATGACTTATTCAAGTATGTTACTCATCATATAATTATAAGATTAATTAGATGAACTGTGTGTATAAAGCTGGACGCTAGATTTATGTGTAATCATGTTAGTGAGAATTAGCCATGGAATATGTACAGAGTACATATTCCTAACACAGATAAAAGCACTATGGGCTGATACTTCTTGTTGGTTTATTTAAAATAACTTTCCAGATTTCATAAATACATTAGTACATTTGTATGCATATGTGTATTTTTGTGTGAATGTGTTTTGTGTGTATGTGTGTTTCACATAACTATACCCTAAAGAAATACAATTCACAGTTAATTATTTTGTGACAATTACCCATGACTCCATGTTGACAGCTCTTATATCTATATTTCTCGAAGCAAATAGGATGAAGCTCTTGAGAAGGGCGTATCTCCAAGCTCATTAGAGCATCTTTCAAAGTCCACCAGGTGGCCAAGTGCCAGATGACCAATTACACATCATCAGTCTGTTTCCAGTTCAACAGAGATTGTTGAATTCAAGAGATGTTTTGAAATACTATGGATTCTATACACAGAGTAAAATCTCCTGATACAGTGAAATAAAACAATTGTTCCTTTTTGAAGGCAAACAGAAATTCCAGCTTTAAGAACTTCATGAAATAACTGATGGAAGATTATAGGAATCAAAAGACGACTTTACATTTTAGTGTCAATAGGTTCATTCAAGCCTTAAAGAAGCAGACAGGGGAGGAGATTAGAAAACAGCAGTAGTCATTGTAGTATACTATGTCCTAGGCTCATTTCCACCAGTTATAAAACTTGTTTTAATAGAATTATAAACACTTTCATTAAAAGTTATTTGGGAGATATTTCACTTTGGACAGCATACTATCAAGGACAACTGATTGTCAATCAATAATAAAGTAAAAATTCATATTGTACCTTAAACTGATTTTTCTATTAGTGATCCAAATAAAGACTTCAGAATTTCAGACAGAAAACAATCTCTATGTTTTTCTTGATTATCAGGTGAGAATATTAATTAACAAATGGGTATGTTAATTTAGTCACTTTCATTAATGACCTAAATTATTAATAAAATAATATGTATCCTAGATATTTCAGCACTCATACTTATGAACTGAAGACAAAATTTCTTTCATACTTGTACTGATTTAGTGGTGTATTCATGATAACTACAAGTGCCTTTCAATTTTATTTAGAAATTTGAGATAAAATTTGCTTAAATATATACTTGCCACAATCCTACGTAATTTCTCATTCAAATAGCAATTATTTTTAGGTAATTTGTTCTCACTGTTAAAGTTTTAAAATGTCAAAACTAAATCTTTAAGACATTTTTTAAAGACTTGCAAGCATAATTCAAGACAATGACTTAGCCCTTGATCACATCTTAGTTCCCTGATGATATTCACTTTAAAGGAGAGTGAAGGAAAAACCGAATGAAGAGCAAATGAGTTATGAACCTAAATAAAAATAAACTAACCAATTGATGACTATTTTCTATTAATTTTTGGAAAACTTTGTTGTACATATAAGCATGAAAAGTATAATCATTAGTTTTCAATATTTCTATCTGCTAACATTAAAATGTACCTCACCTTGTATTTCATTTCTATAATTCCAAATACCTTTGCAGAGTCACCTTGAAAGTTTCATCTAAAATGGGAAGGTCTGTTCGTGGGGTTATCTCCTTTCTCAGTATGATTTATCCTAATTATCTTTTAATTGGATGCTTCAATAGGATGTCACAGGAAAGTACACTTCTAAAAAAACTTAACTCATTAGACTTCACTAATTACACCGTCCTTCAAGACTTTTCCAAAGAACATTCTCTTTTTTAAGACATCTGAAAAACAGATTTTACAAATAGCAATCGTAAAAGAATGGCAAAAGTTGGAAGGTACGTGATCATATAGTTGACTGAATGTATCTTCACCAGAAGAACTTTAGAATCACTGGATGTATTTCCAAAAGAACTAAGCTTAATTGATATTCAAAAGTGCTTGATGATGAATCTCGTTCTAATCTTCATTCTCACTTTGTCTAAATAAATGATTTAGAAAACAGTTTGCTATATCACAGAACATTAGTTGTGAAAATACAGAAGCTGGTCATTCAGAGCTACAATTTTCTAGTGTTCAGTGAGTTTAGTGCTATTTGTATTAAACATGTTTGTGCTTTGTTTTGAGTTTAAAAATTAAAACTCACTATATAAAGTCAGTCTGATCATGAGATGATAAACAAAACGAAAATATAGAAATGTCATAAATATGCAGAAGGACTGACACACTTTAATAAGCAGTGTTAAAGGATAAATCATCAAGATCATTTCAATGTCAGTTATCAGAACCTTAATTTAATCTCAGAAAGCAGTCAACAAAAGCATAATGAGCATTGTAGTTGTTTCAATAGAAGACAAAATATACCTAACTACACTAATTATTTAAAACCAGATATCCATCCCAGACTTCTAAGCATATAAACATGTTTTTTAATGGTAAAATATATGAAAGTAAAAATAACATCAGAGTTCTGTCAAGACATTTGTAATTAGATAATTTATTTTAATTTAGTCAGATAACATTTTAATTTAAGCTAAATGATCAGGGCTAGGGAGATAACTCAGTGATTAAAAATGGCTGATGTTCTTGTGGAAGACCGAACTTCAGTTCTTATCACCCACATGTTGAACTACAACCATCAGAAATGTCAATTCCAAATAATCTGAAGCTCTCTCCTGGCCTCTTTTCAGGGCACCAGGAATGCAGGTGGTGCACGTACCTATATAGAAGCAAAACCTTATATCACATAAAATAAAAAGAAAATTTACAACAACAACCAAATATTTTTTTTAATCACACATGTATACAATGAGATATACATTTTCTACTTTTAGAAAGTAGTTGTGTATTCTACCTAACACATATAAAAATTAACATTTATTAAGATAACTGATTTTTATACAATGAATAAAAAGATGATTATAACATGTTATATATGCAATAGTTAAATTTTATATACCTAAAAATGCATTTCATAAAGCTCAATTCATAACTGTATAAAACAATATTTATTTTAAAAATATATTTAATTGACAGTGGTGGAACTAATGCTTGAAATAATGAAAATACAATATAGATGAATACAATACAATAGTAAATAAAAATGCATGACTTGTAATATGCATACAAGATAATATGAGGATTTTTCCAAGGTGTTTAATTGCTTTCAGATAAGTTTTATTCTAATAAAATATTATAATTATGTTAGACTTATTAAAATGTGATGTAGAAACAGAAGTATAATTTACCACGATATGCTTCAAAATAAAAATCTATGTTGCAGAAAAAGCAAGCCCATAATACTCTGGAAAAGAAAAATCTAGATCTAACTAAGATTAAATTATCCAAAACCAAGATGAATTCTGATATTTAATATTTCCTGGTCGTAAAATTCACGTCAGCATTATGAAAAAGAAAATCCAATATTACATGAAGGAAATCAAATATTTAACACGCAGTTACTCATGGAGCTCTGTGAAGATCTCAACCTTTGCAAGTATCTCTTAGCAACATTGTTTCAGCACAGGGAATAGCATGTGAGCTAGAGAAGAGGCAGGTGAGAGGCTGGCAGAAGTAACAAACACCAATGTTTAATTCACCACAAAAATGCAGCAGTAGTATTTGAGGAACAATAATAAAGAAAGATGAAACATATAACCATGTAATTCCAAGCAAATCAACCTGTGGATTTACACTAAAGAGAAGAGATCAATAAACAGCTTTAAACAGCGAAGTGTTAAGTCCCAAATTTGATAAGTTGGGACAGATTAGATGCAGGTAAATGGAAGGAAGTTAAGTCAATAGTAATTTACTTTGGAATTGAGAAAAATGAACATATTCATGTCTATTTAGAAATAAGCATCCAGAAGACTGGTCCATAAAGTAGATAGTTTTATTTTTGATCTTTGTTTACTGCATAGAAGAAAGTATTGGGAACTTACTGGAATCTATGTATTTCAATGATCTACCAACCTATTCTAACTCGCATATTACATTTGTTTCCAGACTCCATGTATATCTTGATTTCACATGATTTGTTTTAACAAATAATTTAAAATAGACCAGAGACACAGAGACAGAGATATAGACAGAGAGACAAAGGTAAAGAGACAGGGAGAAAGAGAGACACACAAACACAGAGTTATAGAGTCAAAGAGACAGAGACAAAGAAAGACACAAAGAGAGAGACAGAAAGACATACAGAGAAAAAGACACAGAGAGAGATAAGGATAGAGATAGAGAAGAGAGATAGAGAGAAAGACAGATACAGAGGGAGAGACACAGAGAGACAGAAAGACAAAGAGTCAGAGAGACACAGAAAGAGAGATACAGAGAGAGAGAGAGAGAGAGAGAGAGAGAGAGAGAGAGAGAGAGAGA
>NW_021620961.1:5343082-5373465 GCF_004785775.1 Grammomys surdaster
AGAGAGAGAGAGAGAGAGAGAGAGAGAGAGAGAGAGAGAGAGAGAGAGAGAGAGGCTAATTGAAATTTTTTCTCATAGCCTGGGTCAAGGTGATCACCACATCATGTAGAATGGGTGGGCCCAGAAAAATGCTACTTCTGAGCCTTAAAGATCAATATCCCATTATTTGCGAGCAATCATGTCTTTTTTGCAATTTTCACTGTAACTGCTTCATAGTCTTATTGGGATTTCCAAGCTCTCAATCTGTTCCTTAACTTTTGGTCTATTTACAACTTCTTGATGTCAATTTCTTTTCTATCCAGCCTAATACATGGCCCATCACTTCAAATAGTTCTGTTACAAAGGGTAAAAGTGACAGTTATGTGGGTGCCTCAGCAGCCAGGACTTTGCCTGTGTTCTAGGTGGTTACTTCACAAATGCATCACTCAAGAGTCTATCTAAAATTACACCTTTCTGACAGGTAAGTTAGGCAGACTTAATTGTCTTAATTATGATAACCAAGTATCCCTTTTGCCAGTGAAGTGGGCCAAAGAGAGTCTGTATGAAAATTTAGAAGTTTACCTTCTGAATTAAACACAGAGAGGGGGTCAGGAGGGAGGGAAGAAAAGGACACACATACATCACACATACCATGAACAAAAAGGGACAAAGCTATACCAAATGCACATATAGATGCATCACCTCACGCACAAACATGCACACACACACACACACACACACTCACCTGACACATAGAAAAAAGTTTAAAATGATCAGGTAGCATATTACTATTGGTTAATACTTATGGATAAGTTAATATATATATATGTGTGTGTATATGTATATGTATATATATAATATATGAGAGAGAATAGTTTCACAACTGTACATGTTGAAGAGTTCTTTGAAAAGTATCTATTCAACATCAGTGCAATAATAATGATGATCATTATGTATGCCTGACTTTAAGAACATGAGGTAAGAATATATAAAATGATTAATTTGTTCCCTATTTTTTAAGCTTAACAACTTATCATCTAATGATATGCAGCAAGGACTACTATATACCTTTCATTTGTGATAATGATTTATTAATTCTCATGCTGAAATGTGAACTCAGTTTATCGGAGTTTGAAATTATAGTAAATATTTAAAATTTATTTTAGTTAATATGAATTCTGTATTTTATGTATTTACCTATATAATATAGTCAAAACAGGAAATAGTCATTGTAAATAATTTTATTTAGCTTTAAATAAATATATTTTAAGTTAACTGAATGTCTTAGAATCCAAGCATTACTTTTATTCATGTAATTGAATACCCTACCATGAAGCAGGTTCTAAAAATATATCAAATGTGGTATACAATCACTGCCCTGGCAGTTTTCTATAACTGCAATATACATGACTCTAGGGCTTACACCACCATTTACTTTAATTTGATCGGTTTAATTAAATCAAGTAGGGTTATAATCCTCCAGAGAGAAATTGCTCTACTTAGGATAACTCCATTAGAAATGCTTGAAATATGAGTGTTTTTATAGTATGTGTTAAAAGCTTGCTGGAATGTGATGTAGGAAAGAATGGAACTAGAGTGTAGTAGAAGTTATAAGCATTGTTAAGCAGCAGTGAAAAGAAACTGAGCTGAGTAAATAACCATAGTTAATAAATGTTACATCAGAATGTCACTTGAACACATTTTGAGTGTTTTTAGTAGATTGAAGTAAAACGTGATAATGAAGAAAATTTTTATTTAGGATTAGTACAAGTCTTAGACCAGAGTGGCACTCCATGGCTTATTTTTCCAGATGTGCTTTAGGATCGTCCATTGCTTCACTCTGTGAATATTTATTGAAATCAAGTGTTTAAACAAAACTAGATTGAATCCATAGTACTTCTCTACCAGACCACAAAGAACTTGGTCCTTCAACAGTTGAATGGACTGCTTTTCCCCTCACCTCAGCCAAGTGTTGTAGTCAAAAGAGCTGGAATTGAATACATCAAAGCAGAAGAACTAGCCCAGCACCATCCCTGGCTTTAGAACTCAGGAGAGTTCACCCTGAGCCTCCCTTTGATAATGGAATGGAACTGGCCCTCATGAGAAAGCCATGGGTGAGCCAGCCCTAAGGATGAGAGAGCTATAGAGCTGACCCTGAAAATGGTGGCATTGGGGCATTGGCCTGGCTAGAGCAGTGCTGGAGAACTTACTCTTAGTAGACACATCCTCAAATTCTATATCATCTGCAAATAGTTGAGACTTGTAAAGGGCCAGTCCTGCTGATCCAAAGCTGCAGAACCTCTGTGACATTGGTCAACAGCAGAATAACCAGGACTCTGATGAGGATACAATATTGATGCTGTCAGAGAAATCTAGATCTCAAACCAGATCAATAACTCATTGAAATGAACATTTGCAAGTAAAGATGTGTGGAAAGAGGGATATAATGGAATATATTGTAACATACTACAGCTTCCATGGTGAGATGATTTTCTATGCTTGTGTGCGTGTGTGTGTGTGTGTGTGTGTGTGTGTGTGTGTGCGTGTGTTTATTTGTGGAGTAGTTACAAGAGCAAAGGGTGGATAGATATGTGGGCATGGGGAGATGAGCAGACTTGGGAGCATGATTTCAATATCACAGCAAATGAACACAAAGTTAAAAACAAATAAATACATAAACAAAAAGAAGCAAATAAAAAAACACTAAAAAAAACTAAACTGATGTATTTTCCTTGTTACTATGATGTTACTGATGCATGTTACACTTAGGCACTAATGAAATGTGATCTGTGTCTATTCATGTACCTATAATGGAATTATGGGTATTTATATTGTACTAAAAGTTTCCATTGACAACAGCACCTCCCACAAATTATTGCACAGACCTATCCAATTTTCTCTTTCATGTTTGTAACCTACAGTTCCAACTATGAGAAGGTTAATTCTCACAGTTTTCTATCCATTTAGTTGTAAGCTTAATTTTAGTATATATGTATGGAAATTTTATAATTGTTAATTTGCATACTTGTGGGGATTAATATTTTTGTTAATATTCAGTTTTGCTAATATTCATGTCATCTGTGTTTAGTTTCATAAATGCCATGTTTTAAATCACATAAATGGGTATCTTTTTTAATGTAACCTTCACTGAAATAATTTCATTGAAACAATGCTGTTTTTTAAAACAAATTAGCAGTTTCTTGTATAAACAGTATTATCATAATATGCAATAAATATGCTCCTCAGTATTTATGTGAAAGATGTGAACACATGTTCATGGCAGAGAAATCTGCATGGAAATATTTATGTCATATAGTTTTCATAATTTCCAACAAACCACTTGTCACTTAATTCTGGCTAAAGTGCTTTCATTTGAATGTCTCAAATAGAGGTATGTTTTCTTTCTGTTGTTGATTTAAAATAACCTGATCAAAGCATTAGTACTATGGAAAACTGCCACTGAAGAGTGAAATACAATAAATATAGATGTACACATCATACTCAGGATTAAAAAACAAAGGGAAATGAGAGCCTAACTGTTAGTTACCAAACTCAGAAGATATAATGACAGCTCTGCTGTAACACATGCACTCTGATGCATATATTGATTGAATAGCAGTTTGCTTACCGTGATTCCCAGATCCTAAATTTGTTTTGGTTTTCTATAAGCCAATCACCCCTTTTTTACTTTATGCACTATTTTCTGATGATCCAGAGGTTCTCTGCATCCCTCATTCCAAGCACACAGCACACACTATGACATTAGTTCATAGAGTAGCCAACAGAAGGTGCATAAACAGCTTCCTTTACCATCACTGAAGTCAGGAGCAAGTCTGGATAATTGACAGATTCTGAGGATTCTTTTCATCATCATGCATCAGGCTGCCACACTTCTTAGCAGGATATTTACTTAGTTGTGAAAGAACTGTCAAAACTGTTCTTCAGATTCAGCAAAGAGTTAAATTAGTTCTTCAGTAATCTCACATATCTCACCCAGGATTAGAAAAAGGGATAGAAGCTGGAAGCGAGAGCCTACATGTTAGTTACCAAACTCAAAAGAGTGGTGTGAATAATATGAGGAAAATGAAAACAAACTCATTTGAATGTTTAAGAGAAGTATCTCCTGGGACACAAAAATGTATCTGTACCACAGACACCTTATGTAAGTATAGTAGAGAGCTTCGAGAGTAAAACAATGCGTGTTAGGGTGGTGTTGCTTTTTGTCACCTTGGTGGTTTGAGTGTTGCACCATTTCTGATCACAAGGTACATGCAAATCAGGAATATGCAAATATACAAAGTGGGATATCCTGTTTAAGAATGAAAAAGCTAAGGAATGGAAAGGAGTTGATATTAGAACATGATTGTCAGTAAGGAAAGAAAGCATCTATATTTATATACAAAATCTTTGTTGACAAGGTTTGTATGTTGACAATTGACTAGATCAGCATGTGTTATATCCTCCACACCCTAATACTAATTTTTCTTTTTAGAAAGAGAGGGGCATATCTATGAAAAGAGCTGAAGTGGAGCTACCTATAATAGGATACAGTGTACCTACTAGACAACACAGAATTACAAATAAACAGTATATATAGGCCAGTACCGTTGCTGTATTTATTCCTTCCATCCCAGGGGAAAGTTCTTGAAATACAGGATGCTTAAGAGAAAAAAACTATATAGGGTATTCTAGAGAAAGGTAATCCATTTTATCCCTCAGGGGAGCTCCTTCAGACAGGAAGTAAGCAATTCAAAATGACTTCAGAAAATCCTTGAATCTGACCAGATTCACTATGCACTTCTCTTCTCAAGAATGTACAAACTTTTATGGCTATTGGGTGTCTAAACTTGAGCTGTTCAGAAGAGGCTCAGACAAAGCTTTCTAGAAGAAACAGAGACCTAATGATCTTCCAACAAGGATCTCAGATTAACTGAGTTCCTGGGAGTAGACACCTTGCAACCTATAGAGTTGGGTTCAACTGTCTTTGTGTCATTTCGGCTCCTATAAGTGATCGTTTACTGATATTCCTATAAGTAACTCCATAAAACTCATTAGTTCACCCAATTGTACTGTGCTTTAGTTTATCAGATTCGTATCTGCAGTGAGAAGATATTTGTTTACATCTCCCCAGGAATAGTGACATGCACCATTCTGGGAGGTATGACCTCTTTTGGGAGTATGGCCTCATAATTCCCAAAATATCATTGGATGTAAAAAATGTTCTCAGTTTCTCAGGTAAATTCCACACTATTTTTAAAGACATCACATATGTAATTTGTGGAAAACAGAGAAGTCAAGCTGGCACTAACCTGATAGCTTCATTTATATTGGGTACATTTCAAAGTGCTAATAGGTGCTGCCTTGGCTATAAGAATCGAAGAATATTAGCCAGATGTGAATACTGTGAGCCACAGCAACAAATAGCCTGCAAGCATGGGAATTGATACTTGATACCATCATGGCGTAATTGTCAGGGAGTATTCAAATACTCTCAGATTGAATTTATGATCCACCACAAAAGTTGAAATCCATATCAGGTGTTGGCATTTTGTCTAGAGTTTGAACCACTGTTACTTAGCAAAAGGCAGGTGGGCCTGACTCACTATAAAAGGGGCTGCTTGCTCAATCCTCTCTCTTTTTCTTTCTTGCTCTTGCTCCCGCTCCTTACACACACTCTCTCTCCCTATTCTCCCTCCTTTCTCTCAAAGTGTTCAAAGCCAGTTTTCTCTACTGTTTCTCTCTGCCTTTCTCTCTCTGTCTCTACTCCCTCAACTCACCTCTCCACGCCCTGAATAAACACTACTCTATACTTTACTGTCCTGTGGCTGGTCCATCAGTGGAGAAAGGATGCCTCAGCATGGGCCCGCAGAGGCACTCCCTTCCTCCACACCTGACTACACATCCACCAATCATATTCCTTCTTTCCTTATCTTTTTATAAAACACAAAACATGGAACATATATTAGAGACAAAATAGTTATGGTTAGACAGAACATGAGACCTAAGAGAACTTAGTCAGATTACGCTGATAAAGGGGCATATTAAACCTGTTCCTATTGACTTACCTTTACAATCATAGATCAGTACATCATTCACCCTCATCACATGTTTCTTTTTCTAGTAGATGGTAGTTAACACTGGTTACAGTGCAGTCCACAGTAGACTATAGAATGCCTGATAAAACTATACTACAACTTCGCAAAAGCTCAGGGATCATTGCAGAGAAGGGGTGCATGGCCATTCAAGGGACAGAAAGACATCTTTCCTGCCTATGGGACAGAGCCAACAGGGCATGTGACTCCACCAGCGTTGACAGTTGCTGGGCAGGAGGCTTCTTTGTATAAAAAATACATATTTTACATATACAAAATATATATTTTATGTTCCTTGTTCAGGAAATATTCTCCCTGTCAAGGTTAATGGAGAATGTCCTCTTTTCCAAGGTTAGTTACTCCATGATAAGCAGAGACAGCATGAGTCCAAGATGCCAGAATATGTCTATATTGTTAGCAAAAATGATAAATTCTGTGTCCAAGGACTCTGAAAACATGTGTTCACAAATATATATTTTCTCAATTATGCAAAATATAAGGATGTAATATAAATTATATAAGGAGCTTCACAGACCTAGAAGAGCAGAGGCACCTACATTGTTAGCCAGCATGTCAGAGAGTTACAAAGTGAGGTAGATTCCTGATTTCAAATTTACCCTGTGACAGAATGGTAATTTCAGGATGGGACTCACGCAGGTAAACTTATTGGCTATGCTTGCAAAGGCAAGACTATCTCTGAATTCCTTTGCAATGTTATTTTATTTTATTTTCTAATGTGCTTGCTGTCTTTTTCTAAGAATCATGTGGCTGGAGTCAAGGAATGCTGATTTGTGGGATAATGAAAAGGGAACCTGCAGTAACTAAATTGATAAGGAAATAAAAGACTGGGCCTTGGTCTGTGAGAGCTGAAAGATCTGGATGAGATCTCCAGAGATCGCCACTGAAAGCTGTCTCGAGCAGAACACAGGGAATCATCTTGTAGTTCACAATTTGATTCTGAGTCATTTTTTCATTGTTTTCAAACACCCCTTCTTTCAGGAACCCCTCTGCATGCCAAGGCTTCTCCTTGGAAAAGGAGGAAGACAGGTTGTCATATCCAGGGTCCTCCTATAATTACAAAGCAACTGTTTTCCAGGCAAAGATAAACAGTTGTCCATATTAATTCACATCAATTGAGAGAATGTTCACAAGACATAAGCGAGACAATTCTATCATGGATAGTGTGATGGGATAAATCCTACCCTAGCTGGGGAATCTATTGACAATAGCCAATGCAATGATAAGAGCCCTTTCTTCATTTGTTTGTTTGTTTGTTTGTTTGTTTTAGAATGGATCCTGGTATAGTGCCCATGATTGAGTGTGAAGGTACACACCCAAGATCATATGAAAAACACCAACTATTTCTGGTGAGTTTTGAAAAATAGCAGCTACATAAATATGTATAAAGTAAATAAGTTTATGTAGTAACCTACATGAATGTATGTAAAGAATATACAAATGTTTACAAATAGGTTCATGAAGTTTTAAAAAAAATTACTAGTATTTTATCCTTTCCTTTTATGAAATAGTTATGTAGTCTCATAGTGAGCATAGTAACTATGGGGTTCTATTTTTAGTATAATATTATATATTCATGCCTTTGCTAATAAAAGTCAACTGTCCTTTTACTTAAAATTTGCATTAACAGCTCATCAATATAAACGGAAATGATTTATTAAAATATTGCTGAGTGGAGACTGGATGACTCTGGGGATTGACTGGTAATGGTATATGTAGTCTTTTATTTCTAGGTCACTGCTTTAAATTATACTTTGGCAGGGAGTAGAGGCTATTCGGTGTCATATGGTGTGCAGAGTGGGTTGGTGATGTCAGTCTTACTTTCAGTAAGTGCTGTCCCTTTAGGTTTCTGGATTTCAAGAAAACTTAAATTGCTTGTAGAGCATGTCTCCATGGATTCAAAACATCACACACACACACACACACACACACACACACACACACACACTTCATGGAAGACTTGGATATTATCAAGAATATAAAAATTATTCACTGAAACATATTTATTGTGAAAAGCATTTTCATGACTAGGTTAAAAAAGTGAGAATAAATTTTTCTGATGATTTAAGTTAAATATTTATTTTTATTTTTACCCAATGGTCTTTATGTTCTTCCTAATTTTATATATAATGCTTATTTTTCTGTAACAAGGTATTTCATAAAGTTTAATTTTTGAATCACAGTGTTTTGTACAGCAAACATAAGCAATTTTTTTTCTTAGCAACCAATAGAACTTTTCCTAAAATAGATCTCTATAAGGACACAAAGCAGTATGAGCAAATGTAGGAATGTTGAAATGACATTTCAAGTCTATGTGACCATAATGCAGTAAAGATGAAAATACTTGGCTTTAGAAACTATAAGAAGTTTATAAACTCATGGAAAATAAACAACATGTAACTTAATTACAATTTCACCTATGAATAAATCAAAAAAGAAATTTAGAAATTCCAAGAGTCTAATGAAAAGAAAGACCAAATAAACCCCAAATATATGGAATATATAATGAATGAAATTGTGAGAGAAAATCTTATATCACTAAGCATCTATTTCAAAAGTTTTGAGATACCTCAACTAAAACATTCAATGATATACCAGATAACCTTGGAAATATCCCTGGAATTAGTAGAGAGGAAGAGATAATGAACTCAGGTTTGAATTTAATAAAGTAGAAATGAAAATCAATACAAAGGATTTAAAAAATTAAGAGTTGGGTTTTTTGTTTTTTGATTTTTGTTTTTGTTTTTTGAAAGAGTAGCAAAATGATAAAATCAACTGGTAGTAAAAGAAACCTCAAATAAAAGTCAGATGTCAAATAGCAGGTGCTGCAACACAAGAGAAGCATACAAAAGACTATCAAATATTTTCAAAACCTTATCTGAACCAAATTATAAAGGAAGAATTATTTGCTCTGTTTGTTGGTTTGGTTTTGTTTTCTCCATTAATTAATTTACATTCACTTTACACTTTTCTCCTCTACAGCCCCTCTCTCACAGAGATCCTTTCCCCAACTCCCTCCAGTTTTCTTCAGAAAAGTTGGAGGCTAACCCTGGGATCCAACCCATTCAGTCTCATCAAGTCACCTAAGGATTAGACACATCCATACACACTGAGCCCAGAGAAGGCAACACAGTTCAAAACACAGGATCCACAGGCAGACAACAGATTCAGAGGCTGCCCCCACTCCAGTTTTTGGAAAACCACATGAAGAACAAGCTGCACATCTGCTACATATGAGCAGGGGTGGTGAAAGGAGGATTAAGTCCAGTACATGCATGTTTCTTTGGTTGATGGTTCAATTTATGAGAACCTCCAAGTGTCCAGGTTAATTGACTCTGTTGGACATCCTATGGAGTTCTTATCCCCTCCAGGTGCTTCAATTCTTCCCCCAATTTTTTTTCAATACTCCACAAACTCCATTCTGTGTTTGATTACGGCTATCTGATTCTTTTAGAGGATAGTTTTGCTAGGCGCCAGTCTGCAAGCATAACAAAGTACCATTAATAGTATTAGAGATTAGTACATGCCCATGAGGTGGATCTCAAGATGGACTAATCACTGGTTGGTCATTCCCTCTGTTTCTGCTTCATATTTGTTCCTACACTTCTGCAAGCAGAACAAATTTGGAATAGAAGGTTTTCTGGGTGAATTGGTCTCCTTATTCCTCTACTGGGAGTTCGACATGAATATGGGAGGTTACTTCCAGCATCATATCCTCCACTGCAAGCAATCTTAGATAGATTCACCATACAGACCTTCTGGACCATAGAGACCCCATTCAATGTATATGGCGCATACTAGAAATGTCCCCTACCTCTACTAGCTGATGATTTCCATTCACTCTCCTGGCTTTCCTTCCCTCGCTCTCCTCAAACGTATGTCCTTCCTCCCAGGTTCACTCCTAGTCCCTTCTCCACTCAGTTCCTTCTCTATATGTTCCTCCAATCAATATTTTATTTTCCCTTTGGAGTAAGATACAATATTCTCCCTTTGGACCCCTTTGTTATTTGGCTTCTTTGGGTCTCTGCATCTTAGTGTGGTTATCTAGCACTTTTTTTTTTTTTTTGCTAATATCCATTTATGCCATGCATGACCTTTTGGGCCTGGGTTACTTCACTTCAGATGATATTTTCTAGTTCCATCTATTTGCCATCAAAATTCATGGTGTCCTTATTTTTAATAGATAAGTAGCATTCCATTGTGTAAATGACCTACATTTTCTGTATCCATTCTTTGATAGAGGGGCATCTGGATTTTTTCAAGTTTCTTGGAATTATGAATAGGGTTGCTATGACAATGTGCTCCTGTGGCATTGTGGGGCATATTTTGGGTATATACCCAGGAATAGTATAGATGTGTCTTCAGGTAGAACTATTTCCAATTTTCTGAGAGACTGTCAGATTGATTTATAGTCATTGTGCCAGTTTGCATGCCTACCAGTGTTCCTGTTTCTCCAAATTCTTGCTGTGCCTTGAGCCTTCTGACCTTAACCATTCTGACTGGTGTTAGGTGAAATCTCAGGGTCACTTTTATTTGTATTTCCCCAATGACTAGAGATGTTGTGCATTTCTTTAAAGCTTCTCAGTTATTTGAGATTCCTCCATTGAGAATTCTCTATTTAGTTCTATGCCCTAATTTTTAATTGGGTTATTTGGTTTGTTGGTGTCTAACTTCTTTAATTCTTTATAGATTTTGGATATTAGCCCTCTATTGGATGTAGGGTGTAGTACATCCCAATCTGTAGACTGCCATTTTGTCCAATTTCAACTGTCCCTTGACATACAAAAATTGTGCAGTTCTGCAAGGTCCCATTTATTAATTGTTGATCTTAGTGTGGGAACTAATTGTGTTCTGTTCAGAAAGTTGTCTCCTGTAGCAAGGTGTTCATGGCTACTCCCCTCTTTCTCTTCTATTATATTTAGTGTACCTGGTTTTATGTTGAGGTCTTTGATCCACTTGTACTTGAGTTTTGTGCATAGTGATAAATGTCTAGTTGCATTCTTCTACATCCAGATATCCAATTAGACCAGCACCATTTGTTGAAGATGCTTTCATTTTTCCATTGTACAGTGTGGGTAGCAGGGAACTGGATAGGAAAGAGGATAGGGACAAGAAATGAGAACGGTATCAGGTATAGGGAGACCCAGAAAATGAATAGAAATCAGCTGGGTGGTGGAATCTCTAGGATGTACCAGAGACCGGAAATGGAGAATGCTCTTAGGAAACTATATGGGTGACTTTAGCTGAGACTCCTAACATTCAGAGAAATGGAGACTAAAGTGACCATTTCCTATAGCCAGGCATAACGCCCAGTGGAGGAATAAGAACACCAATAACCCACAAAATCTTTGACCCCAAATTTATCCTGCCTAAAAGAAGTACAAGGACAATAATGGAGCAGAGACTGAGGAAATGACCAACCAATGGCTATACCAACATGAGATTCATCCCATGGGAAAGAACCAAACACTAGCACTATTAATGATACTCTATTATGCCTGTAGACAGAATCCTAGGACAGGTATCCTCTGAAAAGCTTCACTCAGTAATGGACTGAAACAGATATAGAGACCAACAGCCAAACATTAGAAGTTGAGCAGAAAGTCTTGTAAAAGACTTGGGGTAGGACCTGGAGGGGATAAGGACTCCACAAAAAGGCTAACAGAGTCAACAAACCTGGACCCTTATGGTTCCTAAGGACTGAACCAAGGACTTTAGGAATATGCCAATGAGTGGTTGTTGTGGTTTGAATATGTTTCCCTGACTGCTGGGAGTTTCAGCTAAAGACCAACCAATAACCATACAAGGTTTGGACCTAGGCATGTTGTACATATGTAGTAGATTTATAGCTTGCCCTTCATGTGGGTCCCCAAGAACTGGAGTGGGAGCTTACCCTGACTCTGTTGCCTGTCTATGGATCCTCTTCCCCTAACTGGGCTGCCTTGTCTGACCTCAGTGGGACAGGGTATTCTTGTCCTGCAGTAACTTGAGGTACTAGAGTGAGTTAGCACCCAAGGGGGCTTCCCCATTTTCAGAGGTGAAAAGGAAGTGATGTAGGAGAAAGAACACTATGAATGGAGGGCTAGAGGTGGGTGAATTCAGGATGAAAAGTGAATAAACAAATTAATTACTGGAATTTTTTTCTCAAATGATTTACCAATATTTTAAAATATATTCAACAACTTAAGCTATCATAAAAGACTAACTCATCATGTTTCATGTCTCATCTTATACCAGTAAGAGTAACTAAAACCGTGAAAAAATACTAGCATAGTTATAGAGAAATAGAGACACTTATTCACTGTGTATGGGAATGTGTTCTTGTAGAAACACTATGTAGATCAGTCTGTAGATTTCTCAGAAAGCTACATATATGTATAATATATGATCTAGTTATACCACTATCTTAGTTAAGGTTTCCTTTGTTGTGAAGAGAAACTATGACCAAGAGAATTCTTATAAAGCACAACATTTAATTGAGAATGGCTTATAGGTTGTGAGGTTCAGTCCATTATCATCATAGTGAGAAACATGGTAGCATCCAGGAAGGTATGGTGCTGAGAGTTCAGCATCTTTATCCAAATGTTTCCAGGAGCAGTCTGTCTCTAGACAGATAGAAGGAGAATCTCAAACTGCACTAAAACACTGACAAACTTCCTCCAACAAGGCCATAACTCCTAATAGTGCCACTCCTTGGGCCAACCATATTCAAATCAACACAACCACTCATTAGCATATTTACAAAGACTGAAAAATGCCTCTAGAAAGACACTGTCATTGATCATTGCTGCTTTATTCAAAATAGCTACATGTTGTAAGAAATATTTTGAAAAGGACCAACATGCTTCCCACACTACTGCCTTGCTACTCTCTGCCCCAGCAGGCTGGCAGGCTATACACTGGCAGCAATGGCTGACCTGTTCTTATCTTGTGGAGACTCTGATTCTGAGCTCCAAAATCTCTCCTCCACCTGTCAGTTCTGCTACCTCCATGGCTAACCCCATGCAGTGACTGCCCACCTTGCTGTTACATATCTGTTACCCAGTAACCTGGTAAAATCAAAACTCTTGAAGCTTAAAGTTAATCAGTCAGATTTATATATTAATAATTCTCAGTACACAAGATGCCCACACAATAGTTTCTGAGCCAATTGATATTGATATAAGCTGTCCAACTAGATTAGCCAAGTTATCTCAATTATTCTATCCTTTATATCATATCTACCTGTAGCTATTTAAAGACATGCCGGTTCTGAATCATACTGTCTGTCTGCCTCCATCTTGGCTCCTTCTTCTCTCTAAGATGCTCTCTCTCTCCCCAACTCTTAGCTCTGCCTCCGCTTTCCCTGTCCAATCACAGGCCTCTGCTGAAGTAATATTTTAATGTAATTGGACAGGGAAGATTCTGCCACAGCTAGGAGATGGAAATGACCTAGTTGCCCATCAATTAAAAAATATTAATGAAAATGTGGTATATATGCATGGTGGAACCTTATTCAGGTTTAAGGAAAAATGAAATACTAAACTTTCTAGATAAATGAATAGAGCTATAAATAATTACTGTGAATGATGTAAAACATACTTAGAAAAACAAACATCACATGTTCTCTCTTATGAGTTGTGGTTAGTTAATGAATCTTATTTATCCATGTTTGACTTGGAGTACCCATAGACATCAGAAAAATAATAAGGGTCTACATGAAGGACATTCAATGGCAGAGAGACAAAACAGAAATTGTAGGAAAGGGAAAATGGGAAAATGGAACACGAAGTGTTACATTATGTTGTATATAGAAGAAAGGTATGATTGCAGGATGATAATACATTTTAGAGACTTCAGAGGTTATCAGATTACAATCTAAGTGCCAACTGTTGGTTAGCTTTATCAAATTATTTGACAGTGGGTCTCCTAGAACCCCCTCAAACATTATAAGCTTTTATAGTTGTTCCAGGTTACTTAGCAGAATTTGATGATACTACCTAATTGTTAAAGAAACGCTCGTTCTCTCTCTCTCTCTCTCTCTCTCTCTCTCTCTCTCTCTCTGTGTGTGTGTGTGTGTGTGTGTGTGTGTGTTTGTGACTGAACATGAATACATGAAACTGAATCTTCATTTATACTAGTGAGCATTACTGTAAGGTTCTATTCTGCTACTTGAGAATAAAGTAATGTATAGTCTAACCCAGCTCTGAACCTGCAAATTACAATAATGACTGGTCTGTAAAGTAATAGGAGAACAAAGTAATAGGAGAACAAAGCTGTGGGAATAACAAAGCACATTCTGACTGGATTTGAGGTCAGGTCCTCATGAAGGAACTCATTCCTTCTACAATTAGATGAGCCCAGAATCCAAGGCTTGAGCAGTCATAGGACTTCTCAGCTCATCTAACAGTATTTCTCTGTAAGTGGACATGGTATTAAATTCTCCTTCAGGTCTTATCTTTATAACCATAGATCAGTACATCACTTAACACCCACCACAGAAATTTCCATTTACAGTAGATGTCTGCATAAAACAAGAGACTACAGAGTGCAAAGCTCTAAATGAAACATCCATTGACATCACTTTCCTAAGGCTCAGACATCATTAAGGAAGAGACTGAAAGATCCAGAAGGAGCAAATGTATAGAGTGAAAGCTTAATGTCATGACTCACTTAAACTATGACTCCCTGCTCATGGCCAGCACAAAATCAAATCAGCTGGAACCCAGCCCTTGATTAAAATATACTCATGACTGAGGACAAAATTCTCAAACAATAAAAAGTAATTTAAATCAGTTGAAAACAAGCCTCAGATGAATAGGCATAAATATTAATTTCTCAAATTAATTTTTGAGAAAATCTGACAAGTCATCCTATTACAAATAAAACTGAAGGAAGCATCATGGTTTTCACTACTTTTTGCTTTGGTGTTTGTAAGTGTGACAGAGTGTGGGAATTAGAAGACAGATAGTATTAACTGTTAAAGTGCATAGTCTGTCTTTATAAAGAAAATATTTTTAAAATGATGTTGATGAACAGACGTTTGATAAGTATCTAAGAAAGCACTGATTTATATATTTAAACAGATGTGTGACATAAATTAAATAATAATACATTGTCAATAAAATAAATAATAAATCATTAATAAATAAATAATTTATTATTAATTAATAAATTAAATAATAATTTTTAATTTAAAAATAGGAAGATAAAATTATTTCTTTATTTGCTTGAGTTGTCTTGGGCTATGACTGAAGATACAGCCAAGACCCAGTTCTTCCCACTTCCTCATAGTGAAGTAGGAGAATTATTTCATTAGATGAACATTAGTCCCTCATCTCTTGGAGCAAGGTAAGGCAATAAAAATATGCTAATATAGTTGAATGGGAGTCTCTGAAAGGCTCATATTTGTATGGGGCACAAATCTAACTTCAACAAACATATTAAAATTACAATTCATTTTAGGAAGGTTATTGATTAGTGTTACAACAATGGCAATTTTATTTTTATATGTAAGACAAGCAGAACAAAATTAAGAAATGGGATTGATTAGTTGGCTCACTGGGTAAAAGAGCTTGACACTCCTGAATTCAAATCCTGAGAGTTTGTATAAAAAGCTGTAAGTGTCCATACACATCTGAAACCACAGTGCTGTTTAAGGTAGAAATAGACCTTTTATTGGAACATTTTAAGCAGCTAGCCTAGCTACAGGCTTAGAGATTGATTGTCTCAAAAAATACATAAATTTATACAACAGAATATCTAACATCCTCATTTGGCCTATGGTAACAGAAGTCTATGTTTTATATTCTCATGCAATCTACAAAATGGGTCACTGGACATAATGTTTTTCTTTTTCTTTTTTAAAATATAACTGTAATGTGCTAAGAGAAGAGGATGCCTTATCTCTTTCAGTTTTTTGTTTGTTTTGTTTTATTTTTTTAAGTTCATAGAACTAAGTAGAGAATGTCCAAAATTAAGCTGATTCTTTAAATAATGTTATTTATAAGAGGGTCAGCCACATAATTATTTTGTGGCCAATGAAATGCTATAAAATTGAGATTTGTTGTTTGCTGAGAACAGTAAAGACAGTAATGATGTCACCATTGACTCCTACATGCAGTTGAGCTGACTAAGAAATACTTATACTTTGTTCATGATGTAATTTTATAGAGTGAAAAATATGACATGAGTTTTTCACATTTAGTTATCAGAGTAAATGTAATAATTACTATTCTCATGCTGTGATAAATGGATGACCAAATACTGCTTCTGAAAGATAGAGGGATTTTTTTTTTTGTTTTTTTGTTTTTGTTGCACTGAATATGTATACTGGCTGGTTTTGTGTGTCAACTTGACAGAAGCTAAAATTATTACAGGGGAAGGAGCCTCCCTTGAGGAAATGCCTACATGAGATCCAACGTTAAGGTATTATCTTGTTTAGTGATCAATGTTAGAAGGTTCCCTTGTGGGTGGTGTCTTCCCTGAGCTAGTAGTCCTGGGTTCTATAAGAAAGCAAGCTGAGCAAGCCAGGTGATGCAAGCCAGTACGTAACATCCCTCCATGGTCTCTGCATCAGTTCCTGCTTCCTGACCTGCTTGAGTTCCAGTCCTGATTTTCTTTGATGATGAGGAGTAATGTGGAAGTATAAGCTGAATAAACCCTTTCTTCTCCAACTTGCTTCTGGGTCATGATGTTTGGTACAGGAATACAAACCCTGATTAAGATAATATAGATAGTCCATTATGGAGAGTGAGTGATGGGACATGGCAGTCAGAGCAGCTAGATTTCTGGTCAACCTCATTACACACCAAGAGGAGTGAAAACTGGAAGTGATGTGAGTGTATAAATGCTTAAAGCAGGCTCCTAGTGATTCACTTTTTCCAGCAAGGCTTCCAATCCTAAATGTGTATAATCTACCCAAATGGTAATACTTCACTGGGGACAAGGGAATCAAATTTATGAGAGTTTCAGAGATATTTCTTCTCTCTCTCTCTCTCTCTCTCTCTCTCTCTCTCTCTCTCTCTCTCCAGCTATCTATCTATCTATCTATCTATCTATCTATCTATCTATCTATCTATTTATCTATATCATCTATATCTTCACATATTATATTCCTACTTCAGTTTTTCTTCGGAAGTTTATACTCCTTCCCCTCCCTCCAGCCTCTTCCTTCTCTCCCATGTACTTCCTCCACCTCTACCTTCCCTGTCTCTTAGACTCCTGCTAACACTGCCTTTCCACAGAAAACAACAGGCCTCTCAGGGTCCTCAACCAAACAATTCATAATAGACCCAAATAAGATCAGTCACATACCATCACATCAAGGTTGGATAATGCATTCCAGTAGGAGAAAAGGAGTCTTATATGTAGAAAAAAGAGTCAGGGAGAGTCCTACTCTCATTTTTTTACAAGAACACAAAACTACTCATCTTTATTCTATTTCTAGAGAACCTATGTTAGACCCCTACAGATCCCTAATCTCTCAGGTTCTCATAAGTTTCCATAAGTGCTTGTTTATATATGTTTATAAAGAGGATATATATCATATATTTTAAATATCATATATACTTTTCCAATACATATACTATTTACATAGACACACTCACACACCACACACACATACACACACACATGTGGGGCGGTTGGCTCTGAGAGGCAGTAGGGTACCCAGTTGAGTCTGCTTTGAACCCTAATGACCCTAATGGGATGGTAGGAGTTCGACCTTGCTCCTGGACCCTGGTTCTTTCACTTATCCACAGAACCTCCCAAAGAAAGGTTTGTGACCTTAGGTAATATAGCACAGGTAGCACAAGTAGAGGGTGTGACTACAGGCCACAGAGCCTCAAGGGATCTCCATATTAATGAGATACCTAAAGACCAGAGGGTTTAGCCAATTAAGCATTTCTTCCCAGACCCTCTTCCTTGCAAATGATATTTAAACTCAGTCTTGCCCTGAGAACACAGGGTACAGTTTCATCTACTTTCCACCACAAATCTTTTAAAACATGGACTTCCTCTTGTCTTTGGGACCTGCTATGGAGAACTGTAGAGGGAGCCTTCAACCAATAAGCCACCACCTAATCTCCCACCAGAGGACTTCTCTACATTCTAGCCAAGGAGGCCTGCCAACTCACGCAAGCCAGCCGAGTCAGCCATGACCCTGCCAAGTGAGTCGCCTTGATCAAGAGTCTTATCCACCCTGTTGGAGCTTCTTTCCTTCATCCCTCTCAGCTGCAGGCAGGTCCAGCCCATATGCCCCCATCTCAGTCCTTCTGAGGTCTTCCAGCAGCACCTGGGAGCTCAAGGGCTGAGACCACTGGTCTCCCACCAGCCACCTTGGCCTGGAGACCTTTGACCCAAGACCTCTGCTCCCAAGGGACCTCAGACTGAAATCTCCTCATGCCCAGAGTGGAGGTCTGTGACTTCTCACAGCCCAATATCCACCCTGCACCAGTGTGGAGTGAACTCAAATTCCAGCACTTCTGCTCCCTAAGCTGCAGTTCCACCCATCTGGAGGACAAACATGCAGGAACCATAAATCAGCCCAACAGGACCCACTCCCATGCACAGGCACCACAGTCCCAAACATACTTATCACCCTGTGTAAAACTCAAGGCTAAGTGCATCGAGGACCTCAACATAAAACCAAATACACTAAACCTAATAGAAGAGAAAATGGGAAAGAGCCTTGAATGCATTGGTACAGGAGACAATTTTCTGTACAGAACACCAGTGGCTTGAGCTCTAAGATTAAAAACAAAAACAAAAACAAAACACAACTGAGAAATGGGACTTCATGAAATGGAAAAGCTTCAAGAGTACAAAACTGCAGCTTACAGATTGAAAAAAGACCTTCATTAACTCTACTTTTGATAGAAGCATAATATCCAAAATATATAAAAAATACAAGAAGTTAAACTCCAACAAACAAACAAACAAACAAACAAACAACCCCACACAATTAAAAAATGGGGCACAGAACTAAGCAATGAATTCTCAATAGAGGAATCTAGAATGGCCAAGATGAACTTAAAGAAATGTTCAACATCCTTAGTCATCAGGGAAATAACATCCTGAGTGAGGTAACTCAGACCCAAAAGAACGGGCATTGTATGTACTTACAGATAAGTAGATATTAGTCATAAAGTACAGAATACCCATGATACAACTCACAGACCCAAAGAAGTTAAACATGGAAGGCCCAAAGAAGGATGCTTGAGTCACATTTAGAAGAGGAAACAAAACAGTCATAGGAGGTAGAGGGAGGGAGGGAACTGGGAGGGGAGAGAGGAGAGAGGAATGCAGAGGCAGAATGCAGAGATGAAAGGAGACAAAGGAGTGAAGTCCAGTTGTCAATGGGGTAATGGAGATTGAATGGAAATCTGCAACTCCCTTGGGTTGGACAGGAGGGGAGTATCAGTTGGATGTCCTAGATCCCTGGAATAGGAGAGACTCCCAAGAGTCAATATAGGCATGCAACCTGTAGAGTCCATGGCCTGTAGCCAGGTAGGACCCCCAGTGGAAGATAAGGACACCAACCTATGCACAAAACTTTCAACCCAAAATTTATCCTGTCTAAAAGAAATGCAGGGATGGAACAGAGACTGAAGGAAAGGCCAACCAATAACCGGCCCATCTCAAAACCCATCCTATGAGCAAATACCAATCCCTGACACTATACACAGTACTCTCTCATGCTTGCAGACAGGAGCCTAGCATAACTGTCCTCTACATGGCAATACCTAGCAGTGGATGTAAACAGAAGTAGATACCCACAGTGAAACATTAGTCAGAAAGCAGGGCACCTATGGAAGAGTTGGAGGAAGGATTGAATGGCCAGAACCTCACATAAGATGGGAACCTCATATAAGGACCAACAGAGTCAGCAAACCTGAACCTCTGGGAAGCTCTCAGAATCTGAGCCATCAACTAAAGATCATACATGTGCTGGAACAAAGCCCTCAGGCACACATGTGACAGATAAGCAGCTCAGTCTTCATGGTTGCCATCTCTGGGCTCTGTAGGAAAGGATGTGCCTATTCTGGCAGATACTTGGTGTGCCAGGGTGAGGGGATACAGAGAGATGTCCAACTCTCTCAGAAGAGAAGCAGATGGGGAAGGGATTTGTTGAGGGAGGGACCAGGTGAGAGAGCAGCCTTTGGGGGAAGAAAATAATATTTCACCATAAATAAATCAAATAAATTTTAACTTTTAAACTGAATATATATATATATACATATATGTATATATATATATATTCAATTTCAAAAATGCTCTCAGTTAATTCTAAATGTTAGAACTACCTTTTCTATAAAAAGATATATTTAACTTAATTTTCAATGAATATTTCTGTGAAAAAGAGTAATTATTTTCATTATTACAAAATATAACAAAAGTTTCTTCTGTTAATTATACAGTTTGTGTGTGCATACAACATCCAATTTACAGAAAGAAATTTTCTTCTTTATTTAGATTTCTCAATGGCATACATATTAGTATAATGGGCAGCATGCTGTGATGTTAATAGCCTTTATGTGACGCTTTCCTTATTCTTCCTTTATAACAAACTCTTTATTACAAAAAAGGTAATGCACTCAAGTTTGTTACCATTATTTATTTATTCTCTTAAATGTAATAATATACTGAAAGAAAATTTTTAACTAAAATGTATCTGAATATATTCCATATCTATGCACATATTATGTATTACTGCTCAAATTGTGCCACTAATTGTGACACATGGTAAAAGTTCAGAAAATAAATCAAAAGCATGTATTATCATTGATCATTTATTGGTGCCATTTTACTTAAATTTCATTTAAATTTAACCTTAAAATATATTTAAATTTTGAAAGGATACATTAATTTGTGACAAGTTAGCATTAATTATACTCTGTCACTTCTGGCCTCTTTTGTGAACCAGTTACTAATATTTTATCGAATAACTATAATAATAATAATAAATAATAAATAAATTATAAATAGATAAATTATAAATAATTTATTTTACTCATTATTTATGTCATATGTCACTATTTAATTTTCATAACTAAATTTAACCTTTTACCATTATTCCAATGCATAACTAGAGATAAAACACAACAGATTCTTCAATTATACCTTCAGTGTGTATATAAATATATTACAGTGTCTCTGTGGAGTAACATATACAAGGATTTTAGAATCTTCTTTGTTTATTGTCTTCTTTTAGCATGAGAGAGGGTTTCATAGCTAGACTAGGCTGTGATAGTGTAAGCATAACTTATATTGCCTAATGTTACTGTCACCTAAGAGGCTTGGTACTAAATAAGCTCATGCTTTCTACCTCTATCTGAAGTCTGGCTTGTTGGTTCAACATAGATGTTGAGGTCCAAACTCCTTGCCAAGCTTACTGATTCAAACTGGCTTCTCTTGGCTTCTCACTGAATTTCTCTGCTTGGTCTCAAGCTATTTCTAGCAACCTGTTCTAATATTCTGGCTCCATTTTATTCTCTGATTCATTCTGTTTTCACCTGCAACTTGTCTCTGTTAAACAGTCCCAGTAAAATTGCCTCCTCTCTTGATCTATCTCTGTCTGTCTCTGTTTCTGTCTCTGTTCCTATCTCTCAGTTTCTGTCCCTCTGTGTTTCTCTTTGTGTCTCTCTCTGTGCCTCTGTCTCTGTCTCTGTCTCTGTCTCTGTCTCTGTCTCTGTGTGTGTCTCTCTATATATCTTTTTCTCCAGTATTAAATCACTGGCTCGACTGAAATCAGAGATCTGCATGTATCTATCTCCTGAGTGCTGGGATTAAAGGAGTGTCTGTATTCCAGCCAGATCACACACACCCAGAATGTCTTTGAAAGTAATCCCTTCCCAGAACAGTCATGTTGTTGAATTAAATTTCCTCTAAATGATAAAAATCATTGCTTAGAATAGATTTACCTTCTAGTCCACTCCTGCTTCCTTCTCCCTTGTGCTCCCCACAGAGACAGCCACCTATCATGTACTTTCAACTGAAGTGAATTTCAAATGAAAGCCACCAAAACTCAGATTGACAGTGTTTAATTAGAAATCATATATGGAGTACAGATACAAATTTGAATGTAATTCAAAATTTAACGTTGCTTACATAATTTAGCATATGGGAAATATCTCCAATCATCACCTTCAAGTTATATTTTTTTTGCCAAGAAAATTGGTGTCCAATGGAAATATTTAACTTCTTTGTAAAAAGGGTTCTTTATGAATATGTAGCTTTGACAGAATTTTAAAATTGTATTATCTTTTTTAAACATGGTGTCTCACCACTCTGGACAGAGTTTACTAATCTGATTATTCTTTCTAAGAAGCAAGACTTAGGTATCCTCTCCCCTGCCCCCGTCTCCTCTTTTAGTGCTGTGATTTTAGGTGTGTGCATCACTGTGCTCCATTTATATGTGAGTGCTGGGACTCGAACTCAAGTCCTCATGCTTGCATTCCAAGCACTTTAACCACTGGGCCGTATCCCTAGCCCCTACTTCATCAACTTAAAAAAAATCCACAAATGATTTTGTATCAGCTAATGCTTGAAACAAAACTCTGACCTGATCCCTTATATAATAGTCAGTGAACCAAGCTTAGAAAACATAAAATTCTTATTTGACAGATTAATGCCATGGCATGGACAGTGGCAGGAAAAGAACAAGGAAGTGGATTAAGGAGTCCTTATCCTGAACTATTTTTACCTTGTAGAATCCCTGACTAATATAATTACAAGTCTGCAGTATGAGGTGCATTCTCAACACTTTATGAAACAAATTTCACTGTTACCTTTTCAACGTCACTTCAACAGATGTGTCCTTTCATCATTAGTCTATTGATCAGAGAGAAAATTTCTGGAAGAGTACACTGAATTTTACTTCAAGCAGAGTCATATTAGTCGAGTCCCTGGGAAAATGAATACTAAAGGACAATGCCTGCCACCACAGCTTCTAATTATTATTCTGAAAGACAATTCTGCTGGCATCTTCCTACTTTCAAAGAAACTTAAAACCCACCAGACAATCCAGACTTATTCAGAACCCTGCCTGAGGGTTCCCAGATAGTGCTCTCAGAATCCTTGCATGTAGATGTTGGGAAGAACTGTTTTAGGTCAACAGAGAAAGAATGGATGGAAAACTTCATCTGACCTTAGGCCTGTGCAGTACCTTCTGATTCCCTTTAGCAGAAAGGCTTCGTTAGAGATTTATGCAAATATGGAATGTTTAAACATAGAACCTGTAACCCAGCCCAGCTGATGTCAACTGGGTAGTACCAGGAAGACAGGCAGGATAATCAGCACCATCATAACACTTATGAAAATTTGCGAACACTTAATTTAAATAGCATTAACAAAATATGATAATTGTTTTGAGAGTTCTTAGCTCATGCTTAACACTTAAATTAAGTGCTTGCCTATATGCTAGTGAATATAGATAATTATTTTAAAATATATTATTGCATTTCAATTATGTGTGTATATGGCTGTGTGTGAGCAGGGAGTGTATGTGGATAAAATCAAACATTCCAGGGGTGGCATGTCCCCTGGATCTGTAATTATATGTGTGTAGCAATGTGCTGCGCATTCTGACAATTGAACTTGGGGTCTCTGGGTAAACAGTATGTAGTCTTTAAGACTGAACATCTCTCCAGTCTTACCTGCAAATATTCAGTGGGAAACAATTTTTTGTTGTTGTTATTTTTTTTTTCGAGACAGGGTCTTTCTGTGTAGCCCTGGCTGTCCTGGAACTCACTCTGTAGACCAGGCTGGCCTCGAACTCAGAAATCTGCCTGCCTCTGCCTCCCAAGTGCTGGGATTAAAGGCAGAAACAATTCTTTAACATATGTTTAATAGTTTTTAGTACATGGGTACAAAACTAATATGTGGCAGGTACTACACAAACAGATAAAGGGAAAAAGTGATAAGTAATCTTACCCCATTATTAAACCTGGATCCCAAAACAACACCAAGCCTAAAAGGATACCCCAAGTGGTAAAACAGTGTCACTTACATCTTCAGGGAAAAAAATCAAAAACAAAATTTAAAAAAAAGAGTTGTGTAATTAGACTTGTAGATCTATCAATAGGAGGAAATTTGTCTCTATTATTGTAAATTGAGTCAACCATCAATGGTTTGAGTATTCATGGAGTCTAAAGAAGGAACTCCTAGTATTATCTTCCTAAATTAATATGGCTTCTAAATGTATCCACCACATTTATCTTTATAATCAGAGATAAGTGCAACTATTACATCTCCTTAAAGAAAACTCTTTTTGCAGCAGGTACAAGCTATTACAGAGATCTAAAACTGGTCAAAAAGTAGAGTATTAGTGCCATAGAGTGTCCTGCTTCAATCAGTTCATATTTAATGAAATCCCTACATCTAGGGCTTGGGAAAAATTGTAGACACTCTGTTTAAGATAGGGTGTCCTAAACACGACAGAGAAACTGTACATATCAAACATCTGCAGCATGATTATCTAAACATGACCTGAATAATGACTCTGACAATCAACATATTGATGTACATAAAGTTTTCAGAAAGCTTCATCGTAAAGAAAAAGCTATAGGATATCAGTGGATATTCAATAAGTGAGAATCCCTTTACTACACTCATGAGCTTCCTGAAAGTTTATACCATTCCTTTAGTAAGCCCTAAATACATATACTAACAATAATAATCATAGAAGATATTAGAAATACAAAAGAAAGTAGGGAAAGGGAGAGGAGATAGAACGTGGGCAAGAGAAGTGAAAAATGATATAAATTCCAGGTACTCGTGGATGATATACTCAAAAATGACTCAATTGTCTCCAATATATAAGAGAAAAATAAACGTTAATCTAAGCCAATATGATATGGATCTTTAAAAGTCAAACTAATCTTAATATTTCCAAGTAAGCATTTCAGTATGTGGTATCTCTTTTCAGATCTTGACTACTTACTGAAAAGGGAAAATGTAGGAGGAGCTAAGGTAGGAGGAGTAAGGAGAGGAAGAAGAGGATTTGGGAAAGGAAGAGAAAAAAAGGAAGAGGAGGAGCTAGAAAGGGCAGAGATGTAGAAGGATGGAGAACCACACAGGTCTGGAGAGCACTCGTGGGGAACAACTTAAAAACTTATAATTAGGTTAGCTAATTGGGATACAACTCTCTTTGTATGGGCATCTTGTTATTGATCATTTTCAAACATAGAAAGCCTTTGATTAATCTTTAAGAATTAGAGTCTCGTTCTCTTACTGGACCCTCATGGATGGCAGAATGGTCTGGGCAATGCTCAGCCTTGTGGAGACAGTGTGTAAGATTGGCAGAGCCATCTCCCACGCTGATGTCCTGGCAGGCCAGTTCTAGCTGCTGCTCGCACTTGGCCTCTGGCCACAGAACACGGCAGCTGAGCTAGGCAGAGCTGCCACAGCTTAGATAGTCAGATTGAGGCCAATTTTAAATAATCACAACATCAGGAAAAAAAATGTACAGATACTTGAGTTGCATCTTTAGCCAACTATCATGAGAGGGCATAGATGGGTTTTTGCAAGAATGACTACAACCTGAAAGAGAGGATAGTAATATGAGTCAAACTGTCTTGTAAGAACTGAACTTGGAGGAAAGAGACAAATGCATTTGTATTTGTGTTCAACTTATTGCAGAGGTATAGCAAACTCATTCTAAATTGATTGTTTTATGCAGATTTTAGTAGTCAAATTTAATTTAACTCAGTATCTTGTGTTTTATACGTTTAGTATGTCAATTGGTTCTGTGTATACTGAAAGGTTCCAGACTGTAAACTTCCTATGATTAGAATTGCATAGGGATGATGGTATGTTCTTTCAAGTTTCAATCCTCAGCTGTTCTGCTTGTCATCATAAAAATATTCCCTTTAATGGAGTAATTTAAGTTTACTTCATCCTCATTAGGTGAAACTGAAGAAGCAAACAAACAGGATGTCCATGTTATATTGTAATGGTCAGAACCACATGCTCCCAAAAGAGTTCGGAGTTTACATTCATGAAATAATGTATCCCAGTTCTGTGACCCCAGAGTACAAAATGCTTTGCATATGTTGTCTGACAATGCTGACATTTATATGTGTGCCACGGATCATTAAAATTCCTAACTGTGCTTTGCACAAAGAAATTTCATCAGTGTAAAGAAGATCATAAATTTCATAAATGAAATTTAGGATGAATGATGTCACACTATATAAAAGTGCACAATATCTTGTGTTTGATAGCCAAGCTGTTTGCTTGTGAGTGATGGGTGCCTTTACAGTAGATGCTGCCTAGAATTCTTATTGAAGTATTTTCTTTAACCAGAATGGTACATTTTCTTCTTCTGGCGCATGCACTGTTGCAAGGGATTCTCTCAGTAATTATTGATTTTTTAAGTAATATAGATTTGTTTATATTTCTAAATGAAGAACAATAAAGAAACATTATTTCCAATTCTGTGTAAAAGTCTTTACATATATTTATTCCTTATAACATATTAGCAAATATCATTAGCAGATATTTGTGATACTTAGGACAATGCTGTGTCTTGCTCACATAATACTAGAGGGTTGTGAAATAAAAGAGAAGGAGATGAAGATGCCCACAATATAACTGATTAAGGGTTGTCAAATAATGAGCCGGGCAGTGGTGGCACACGCCTTTAATCCCAGCACTTGGGAGGCAGAGGCAGGCGGATTTCTGAATTCAAGGCTAGCCTGGTCTACAGAGTGAGTTCCAGGACAGCCAGGGCTACACAGAGAAACCCTGTCTCAAAAAAACAAAAAACAAAAACAAAAACAAAAAAAAAAAACCAAGGGTTGCCAAATAATTAAAATTTATTATACACTTTGGAAATTTTCATATAATTCTATTCTAAGTTAAATGTCAAGAAGATTTCATTTAAATCTACAAACTTGGGATTGCTTCTAGTTTTTTTAATGCAAAATTTCATAGTGGTGAATTGAAAAGGTCCATTACCTTAGTAATAACCTACATTGATATCTCATTTTATTTATTCCAAATGGGCAGTTTACATTAGGGTTCATTCTTGACACCTTATATTTAATATATTTTGACAGTGTATAACCAAATGTGTTTTGTAATATTGATATAATACAATAATTTATTGTCATAAAACATATTTGACCCCAGTCCATTCACACCATTCCAATAATTCAGGTCAATCACTGATCCTAGCTCTTTTGGCATAATCATAGGCTGGCTTTTCCTATTGCATTATTTGTTTTGCAGAAAGCATTTAAGTTTCCTTGAAAGCATAAAGAAAGTTTGTATTTTAGTGCAGAGTTCCCTAGGAGAAGAGTGTAGGATGGCATTCTTGGATGATTTGTAGTTGCATATTAAGACAAAAATCTAACAGAAAAGATATAGTATTTAAATGATACAAACAACCAAATGTGTTAAAAAATATCAACGGTGATATATATCAATGAGGACATGCACTCTAAATTTATGTCTAATAAGATCTGTTTGCTGCCAAGAGAAGCTTTTGATCAAAGCCAAGAACGACTTTGCTTCTTTCCATATGACATACAGGAATAAATTAGATAACAGCCCTATTTTCAGTTCAATTTTGTTTAAAATACTATTCCTGCTTGCTTCTCTTTTGAGACTCTTTTATTTTGCATACACCATTTGTGGTTTTGTCAAAGTTCATGGATATAGTTTTCCCTCCTCGGTATCTTTTATCTCTATTTGTCAAAAATTTCTTTTGACATCTCAAACTCACAGATTCCAAAGCAGAAATATCTGCATCGAAGCACAATTTCATGCTCTCTCATTGAATATTTTCTACTCCTCTTTCCTCACATTGTTTATCTCTTTTGAAGATGTATGTAATGTTTTTTTTTTCATTCTGAGTTTGTGTTTATTTGTGTATGCCCATGGCCAGTGTCTATGGAGATTCTAGACAAGCCTGGTGCCACAGTGAGCAGCAGTATCACCTAAGCTTGCATGATCATGCATGCTGACTTGCAACTGCTTTTAGAGACTTTAGTACAATAATTGTAAAGGCTTTTTATTCCAGTTATGATAATTCCAAATACCTTCATATCTGAGTTTGATTTTGAAAGTTGTTCAATGGTATCAAGCTCTGTTTTTGTATTGCTGCAATAAATTATAATTTGTTTACATGATAAACAGGTATTATGTATTAAATGAGGTAAATGGTCTAAATATAACTTTTAGGGCATGGAGACCATGTTTGGAGTTAGGAAGCATACTCCATATTCACTTTATCAAGTTGCAATCACTTTGTAAACTTATATATGATACCTGAATACCATAGCATTCACAAATGCTATTCAACTATTGTTTGGTTATGTACAGAAGGAACAGGAAGGGTAGCGTTGATTATTTCACTTATTAAAAGATAATCAGGTTCTGAAAACAAAAGCAATTCCTTAGGGTCAGTCAAAATAGTTCAACCTCAATCAGAAAGGACTGGATTATCTTCTCATGTTGTGGGATGTTAAGGGAAATTTTCTTTTGTAATATTTTCATTGAGACATAGTAGAAACTCTAGTGGTAACAGAAAAGTATGCTGTCAGATTGTATATGTGTATATGTGTGTGTGGAGAGATACATAGATAGATAGATAGATAGATAGATAGATAGATAGATAGATAGATAGATAGACAGATACATAGATGATAGAGAGAAGGAAAGAGAGGGATGGACATACACATAAACATACATACACATATATGGAGATATATACACACACACGTGAACACATGCACACACACACATACACACACACACACACACACACACACGCACACACACACATCCTGTCTGTTTAGTGGTACTTTTAGAGCAGGATCCTGTTTATAATTTCATGCTTTGGCAATTTGTGTTTGTATTACAATATATTGTGTTGTATCACTATTTACCTCAATTTAAGACGCAGAAGTCAGATATAAGACCTAATTTATTTGATAAATATTATTTTCATGTTTTTACTAATTCTTAGATAAAGACTTCCAATCTTTGTAGATGTCAGGTAGAAGGTCAGAATTTAGAACACTAATAGAACGTTTATAGCTTATACATTTCATATAATATAAACCTATTTTTCTTCTTTCTCTTAAAATAAGATATATGAAACATAAGAGGACTGATATTATTTATTGCTTAAGCTTTAAGTGTGTGTTTTCTTAGTTTTCTGATGATAAGTCACTTCATTCCCTGTGATGGGAAGAATTAAGTCTTATTTACTTGCATTCTACAAAGGCTAAACTGCTAAACTTCGCAGACATTAGTTAATCTCCCATTCATACTGTGGATGAAATGTATGCCATTAAGTTTCTTTTTGTTTGGAAAATGAAACTCTGTGGTACTAAAAGCATTGATCAGCATGGGTTGTATTTATAAAATTTTATTTTTAACAATAATCATAAAATGGAACAATATTGCCTGAACTTGTATTCCAATATTAGTCTATTTGTTAATAATATCTGAAAGTAAGGAATAATATGTTTTATAAATACGGATTGAAATAAAATTATTTTCAAATGATATTAATTAAAACTAACATGTAGATCAAACTAGCCTACACAGTTGAATTATAACTATGGAAACAAAAATATAATTTGACTAAATTACGTACTTACTGAGTGTTATTTTTTCAATTATTTACATGATTTTAGGTTTTGGATACCTGGTGGAGATATTCACAGGAACAGTCTATAGGCTGCTGTCTTCAACAAGAAAATTAGGACTTTTACTATTTTATGCTGTCTTTTTCACAAATTAAAAGAAAAAACATAGTGATTATATGGGCATGTTATTCAGTAATTATTCAGTTTTGTGTAGGCTTTAAACTTTCAATGTCTATTTTCCATTTTTCCTGGGCTTTATAAAAGTAATCTTGTTCACACTGTTTGAAAAGCCACTATTTCAAATGATTGTTTAGTCAAATAAATGTCTCCCAAGTTCTCTATCAACAGGCCCTGAGCAACTTTGACCACATAGTAGTTTAAATTACAGTAGAAGTTTAAAAGAAAAAAACATTAATTAGACGTATCTAAACAGCTTCTTCAAAGGTTAATATTAAAACACAATTGTAGTTTACATTGACTATAGTAGTCTTTTTCATTTTCAGAAAAGACATTTAGGATATTTTCAAAACTGTTTTATAATAAAATGATTACTGTGTATAAAATATTCATTTATTTATTGAGCATGTATATAATGTTGCTATATTTTGACTGTACCTGATAAAAATGTGACTAAAGACACTGAAATGAATCAGTTTCTGAATATGCTCTTAAATATATATATTTTAGATATATAAAATATATATTTTAATAT